>NW_023234471.1:0-1535 GCF_002007445.2 Ailuropoda melanoleuca | reverse complement strand
TGTCTGATAGGAATACAGTTACACCAGTTTTCTTTTCACTTCCATTTGCATGAAATAACTTTTGCATCCCTTACTTTTAGTCTGTGGGTGTCCTAAACATCTGAATTGAGTCTCTTGTAGCAGAATATAGGTGAGTTTTGTTTTTAATCCATTTAGCCACTCCATGTATTTTGATTGGAGGATTTAATCCATTTACNGATTGGAGGATTTAATCCATTTATACTTAAAATAATTATTGATAGGTATGTACTTATTGCCATTTTGTTAATTACTTTCTGTCTGTTTTTGTAGTTCTCTGTTACTTTCTTTTCCTGCTTTCTTCCCTTTTGGTTTGATAGCTTTCTCTTTAATGTCTTGTTTAGAGTCCTTTCTCATTTTCTTCTTTGTATCTATCATAGGTTTTTGCTTTGTGGTTACCATAAGGTTCACCTATAACATCCTTTGTATCCAACAGTCTATTTTAAGTTGATAGCAACTTAAATTTTTTTTTTAAAAGATTTTATTTATTTACTTGACAGAGATAGAGACAGCCAGCGAGAGACGGAACACAAGCAGGGGGAGTGGGAGAGGAAGAAGCAGGCTCATAGCAGAGGAGCCCGATGTGGGGCTCGATCCCATAACGCCGGGATCACGCCCTGAGCCGAAGGCAGACGCCCAACCGCTGTGCCACCCAGGCGCCCCGATAGCAACTTAAATTTGAACTTATTCCAAAACTCTACGTTTTTACCACCTTCCTCCAATGTTTTATGCTTTTGGTGGCGCATTTTAGAAAACCTTTTATTTTATATATCCCTTAACTATTTATTGCCCTGTGTGGATTGTGTGTTCCTGCCAACTTTGGTGAGGCAACTGGAGAATGCAGGATGCAGGGCATGCTCACTGGCTTCAGTGTTGCAGTGGGAGAGTGCCTTGTTACCATGCGTCCACCTGCTTTAGCAAGGCTACAGAAGAATGCTGTACCCACTCATGCTCGTTGGCCACAGCCAGGAAGCAGGGGAGGTTTGCAATAGCCCCTACACACCAGCTCCAGCAGNCCAGCTTCAGCAAGACAGCAGGAGAATGTTATGGCCACTTGGTGTTGGTTGGCCCCAGCCAGGGAACTGGGGAGTGTTTCAACTGCCTGCTCTTGACAGCTTCAGCAAGGTCACAGGTTACTGCCTGACTGCTTGCTTTTGCCTGTCTTAGAAAGGCAGCGGGAGGATGCTGCATCTGTGCCTGTTCAACTGCCCTAGCAGGGTAGAGGGAGAGTGCAAAAATGGTGTCCAGCAATGCCTCTGTTTTTGAAGAGTCCCAGTTGTCTATTGCCTTTCTAACAGATGTGTTAAGATTAGCAAATGAGGGGTGTCTGGCTGGCTCAGTCGGTAGAGCATGCAACTCTTGATCTCAGGGTGGTAATTTTGAGCCCCATGTAGGGTGTAGAGAGAGCCCCACGCTCTCTCTCAAATAAATAAATCTTAAAAAAAAAAAAAAAGATTAGCAAATGAATCTCCTTCACATATAGTGTAGGTGCTTTTCAAACTGCTGCTTTTGTGCTG
>NW_023234470.1:0-2693 GCF_002007445.2 Ailuropoda melanoleuca | reverse complement strand
AAGGCTACCTCGCAGAGGCTTGTGCGAAATTGGGTCAGTAGAGATGTACTCATGCCATGGTTAGCAAATTTCTTTCTGCATGGGAACTTCAAGAACAGCACTTAACAGAATTATTTGAATAATAAAAGAACATGAGCCAACTTCATGATGCTGAAGGATATCTTGGGCTAATGGAATGAAAGATTTTCTTACAGGTGTGAAAGAATGTTCTGGTACAATCTATGTCTATTTTTACCAACTACAAGCAAGTTTATGTAGAATAGATTGCTTTAACTGTTGCTGAGAGTATGTATTCTGATGTCTTATTCAGGCTGCTCCAGCTACAGAGAGAGTAAAAAAATAGGATAGGGACCTGAGCCCATCTTTAGGGTTCAAAACACAGGTGCCTAAGCCCAAATTGTACATACTAGGGTAACAATGTGCCAGAAAATGCTAGGTGTCTATTAGCTGTGGTGAGCCAGAGACCAAACAGGCAGTACTTGGTTATCCAGACAAGTGTTCCATGAGGGAGCAGAGCCCAGTCAAGCGTAGAGCAGGCCAAGGGTAGAGGCAGGATTCTAATATTGGTAGGAGAGCTGGTAAGAGAAACTCTAGAACAGCGATGAAAAGTCATTCTTAAAAACTATCTGGCTTGATTCAGACTTGGAATAGCACTGATTTTGCAAATATGAACAAGGTAGCCCAATTTCTAAAAATGGGAGCAGAGGCAAGACATCAAGCTCAGCAAAAACTCTGCCCTGTTTTAGTCTTATTATGTTGCACTATGGTTTCATGGGTTAGTTGTCTTCAAGTGGTTTAGAAAGCAGACTGTTAATAATATGTGAACATATTTCCTCCTAGTGCTAAACATATAATTGAACTAATATAATTACTTTTTGGTTTCTATATTTGGTTTAATATATTTGTATGTGTTTAATACAAAGAAGATGTTCAATTACAACCTCGTCTTCTTGCTTTCAACCTTGTTTACAGCCAAAGTAATTTTTAAAACTGGAGCTAATTTGAGGTGTATTCTTTTCATAAAAATCAAATACGTCTTCCTCTACTTACTGAACTCTTCTCACTTTTTTACAGATCAATTAATTTCCTGACTATGTAATTGTCCCATTTAACCTCTTAAAATCTGTGCCTCTCTCCAATACAAACAAATAAATGTTTGGCCAGTGAGCTAACAAATGAATAGACCAATAACTAACACAGTACCTAAGACATAGTAGATGCTCAATAAATGAGTTTAATACATGAATGAATGGGAGATCATGGGTAATAACGACATGGATGAAAAGAATGGATTTTTCAGAAAATTTTAATTTGTGAAATAAGCCAGGAAACTCTAAGGGTTCTTCTGATTAGATGAGGTCAGACACACAGAGAAATTCAAGGCAGACTGCTTGGTATTTTTTACAAATCAACTGGCTTTCCTCCAAGGAATTCTAGACATTGTCACAAGCTATAACTTGCCAACAGCATATTAGTCCTTAGAACACCGTCAAGTAAGGGAACAGTCATTCAAAACTAAAGGTTTAAAGGGTTAATCACTGCTGTGTTGTGAAAATACTGTAATTTTGTCAGCATAGCAGTACATTTTGATAGGGATATGCAATAACATTGTAAAATATAAAATAGGTAAGCTGTCACTGTGACTCATGACTTCTGACCCAAGTTTCATAATCCTTTCTTAAAATCTGCTCAATTTAAAAAATCAACTAAAAATGTTTTTCCATAAACTTGAATAAGTAGATGACGAGATTCTGTNCTTCTGACCCAAGTTTCATAATCCTTTCTTAAAATCTGCTCAATTTAAAAAATCAACTAAAAATGTTTTTCCGTAAACTTGAATAAGTAGATGACAAGATTCTGNGACGAGATTCTGTTGCAGCAGCAATTTTCATGTTTAAGAATTAAATTACAGTACATGCTTTGCCTAGGACTGCATAGTTAGGAAAATGTTTTTTTAAACCGAGTGTGTTGAATCATAAACACTGATAGATAGACCATCTTACAATATAGCTTCAAATAATAATGTGATGTGCCATTAAGTCCACAAATATTTGTAGAAAATTCATCTGCCAGGCTCTTGCTAGAAAAAAAAAATCACTGTGGATCTTACATTCCAGCAAGAGAAGACAGACAATAAACTAATAAGTAAGTCAATTGTCTAAAATGTTAAAAGATGACAGTGCTACAGAAAAACAAAGAGTAAGCAGGATCTGGAAACTGGTATGAGAGGACTGGTCATGTAATCTTAGAATGGTCAAAGGTGGGACGTTTGTGGAGGAGGGACATTTGAGTGGAGACTTGAAGAAGGTGAATGACCTACTGTTATACGATACTTTGATAATTAGTCTTGTAAATGTCCTACTGCACAGCCCCCATACGCCTATATATTTACATGGATGATGTCATTCCCTTGCCTAAAACTTCAGTGACTTGCTATTGCTTTAGGATAATGGATCTCCTTAATTGGTTTTATGACAACTTCCGTGATCTCACCCCTGCCTCAACCTCTAGACCCTGCCTCTTTCTCTTGCTTATTCTGTGTCAGGCATGCTGGATTTATTTTAATTCCCTCCCAAGTACGAGCAGCTTTCCCGCTTTCAGGCCTTTCTACAGGCATTTCTCTCAGCATGTAACCACTCCCTGGACCTTTTTTTTTTTTTTTTAACCGACTGTCTTCCCAGCTAACCATCGAT
>NW_023234469.1:0-979 GCF_002007445.2 Ailuropoda melanoleuca | reverse complement strand
GCTCTTTTTGTCCCTCCCTGTTCTTTCCTGCCAGCAGGCTCCTAATCTCTCTTGGCATAGGACTCGGTCTCTTGCTAGGGGACCTGCACCGGTGGACACACTCAGCCCGAGTGACCCTGAGACAGACTCAGCATAAACACGGCCCGTCGTGAGTCAAATTTCTGGGGTCAGTGAACAAACATGGGGCTGGAAACCCGGAACTGGGCATTGTTCAAGGACTATCACCTGCTCCGTGGCTCTCTTTGCACCCTGGGGCTGGCTGGGTTGTAGAGTGCATGCCTCGTCCAGGACCACACAAAGGCCAACATTTTATCAACACTCAACAGCCAAGTAAACACTTGATTCACTTACTTTTTCCTAGCTTTGCTCTACATGATAACAGAGGAAGTGTCCTGGGGAGAGAGAGTGATGGCAGTGTCAGCAGAAATAACTGTTCCGGGCTCACTTGTGGCAGGAATAGTGCGCACCAGGGCTTACATACGCTGTGGGGCCATTTTCACAGGTGGGAAAGGGCATTTCTCACCCAAGTCAACTGCGGCCTCTTCCACTGTGTAAAGCTGTTGCATTTGAATTCACTGAGGTTGAGGAAGGGACTATTTGATTATTATGAAGTGGAAAAGACTGAACAGAAGGGTCGTTTCACAGTCTAAGTTACCAAGACTCTCAGATTAAAGGGCTGATTCTTTAATCTTCATACAATCCCCATCATTCTTGAAAAACCTTAACTTTGGTCTACTATAATATTTGGGGGGTATTTATGAGGTCAGCATCTCTCGAGAAAATGCAAGGCCAATACTTTATAGTTATAAATATGATTATAAATACGTTGATGACAATGTATTAGAGTAGATGGCCTGGTGTTTCACAGACACCTTTTAATCCTTAATTCTGTTTCTATTTCGTGATCATTTTGGGGAAGTGTGGAGTTTGAGGTTGGAAAATGAAAAGGAATTTGAGAAGATCATTGTGGAGGGATTGT
>NW_023234468.1:0-979 GCF_002007445.2 Ailuropoda melanoleuca | reverse complement strand
CACAGTTTTGAGAACTGTGTTAGAAGAGTTAATACCAGCCTCTGAAATAAGCAACCTCTGCATATTAGTGGCTTAGCCCAACAAAGATTTATCTGTCACACATGCAAAGTCCACTGTTGGTGGTCCTGGGCAACTCTCCCCCAAATGGCTTATGGGTCTGGATGCCTCCTGTCCTATGGCCCTGCCATCTTGGAGCCTTTTGCCTCTAGCTGGACAGATGGTAGAGAGAATGGGAGATCATGTGGAACAGTCTTGAAAAAACCAATAGACATTTGAATTGATTTAAGTGACACCTGACTGTCTAGGGGTTACGACCTCAGAGCCTCACTGGCTTTAGTATTTTATCTACAAACAACCTGTTGCACGATGCCTGGATCTTCATAAATCACATACACGCCTCCTAAAGGGTAAAGAAGCAGACAAGTGGACAGGCCAACACACAACGGCCACAGCCTGATTTACTGGGGAAGGGCAGTATAAATCACCTGCAGAAAACGCAACAGTCACATTTCTCACAAATGATACAGCAATCGCTCTTTAAATGTCTTCTCCCCACTCTTCAAGCTCCCAAGATGAATGAATATGCATATGCATGGCTTTTAAATGGTCCTTTCTATTAAGAGCCGGGGTCTGCTAAAAACAAGACAACGGGCCCAAAATGGAGTTGGTTATGCTCACCGGGAACAGAGCTCTCGAACCAGTCCGACGGCAACCGTCCGAGGCACTCCGGCAATGACCAACCAGCCTCCTGCCTAGCCGAACAGCCCTGTTGCCTCTCCCTTCCGCCTCTAAAAATCTTCTCTTCCATGCAGCTTCCTTCTGCTCGAGGCTGCACGCTGCCCGATGCCAATCGATTTTTGTTTAAATCAACACTTAGGATTTTTAACACGCCTCAGTGTATCTGTTAGCAGTTCTGATGTCAGAAGTGGGGCTGAAAGAGACTGCCCCCCCCCACCCCGCACACACATATATCCCACAC
>NW_023234467.1:0-979 GCF_002007445.2 Ailuropoda melanoleuca | reverse complement strand
TTTAAAAGACTTCACTTTCTTAGGTTAAGCGGAGTTGAAAGGAAGGTACAGGGATCCACATAGAGCCCCTATCCCCACAGCAGCTCTGCCACCGTGACATCCCCGGCAGAGCGGCGCTTGTGTTATGATGCATGAACCCGTAGGAAAACAGTTGGCATTGGGTTCATTCTTGGAGTGGCGTGCCCCCTGAGTTTGGACAAAGGTCATGACACGTATCCACCACGTCGGTCCCATACGGAGTATTTTCACTGCTCTAAGAATCCTCCACCCACTCATCCCTTCTCTTTAACTGGGAAAGCCCTCATCCTTTGACTGTCTCCATAGTTTTGTATTTTCCAGAATGTATCTAGTTGGAATCATACAGTGTGGAGGCTTTTGGGATTGACTTCTTGCACTTAGTAATGTGCATTGAAGTTTCCTCCATGTCTTTTGGTCCTTGAAAGCTCGTTTCTTTTTGGTGCTGAGTAATATTCCACTGTCTGGATGCACCACAGTTAATGTATCTCTTCACCTACTGGAGGACGTCCTGGTTGCTCCCAAGTTCCGGCAATTATGAATAAAGCTGCTGTAAACATCCCCGTGTGGGTTTCAGCTCCTCTGGATAAACACCAAGGAGCACGATGGCTGGGCCGTATGGTACGAGTAGGTTGACTTTTGTGAGAGACGACCGGACCGTCTTCCAGAGTGGTTGTGCTGCCTCTTGTTTCCACGAGCAGTGAACGAGGGTCCCTGTGGCTCCGTCGTTGGTACTTGGTGTTGTCAGTGCTCTGGATTTTGGCCATTCCAATGTGCGCACAGTGGAGTCTCACTGTTATTCCTAACACTTGTTTTCACCAAGCTGCTCCATGTCATCGGGATAGATTTGCAAACACCCAATAGATCTAGAATATAAAGCCTTCTGAAACTCCTGGTCAGGTTTTGGTATTTTACTCCCTGTGATGTGCGTGTGTGTGCATGTGCATGTCTGTGTGCGCGCGTG
>NW_023234466.1:0-979 GCF_002007445.2 Ailuropoda melanoleuca | reverse complement strand
CACTAGAGAGAAGTCTGGTCTGGGGCCATGGGGTTTTGCCATGTACTCTGAGTGAGAGTGTGGGCTCTCCAAGGGTTTTGAGCAAGACGGTACCATGCCTCGACTGACTGAGAGAGTGTCCTGGCTACTGTGTGGGGCTCAGGGTGAGCCCTCTGCAGCTGAGGCCCAGGGGGACACTGGCACCAACGCTGGGATGTGTGCCAACAGGAGAACAGACACCACTGGGGTCAGATTCGAGAAATCCCAGAGAAGACCGTTCTCAGGGCCGCCAGCGTTGTGGGCCAAACGGCGGCCTCTCAGAGGCTGTGTCCGTGTCCTAACCCCCGAATCCCCTGTGAATGTGAGCTTGTTTGGGGATTAAGGGGTGGTGGTTTTTGGAAACCACTTTGAAGGTGTGGTTAGATTAAGGATCTTGAGATGGGATCATCATCCTGGATTTAGGGTGGGCCCCAAAGCCAGTGGCACGTGTCCTTATAAGAGACACACGGAGGAGACAGTGGGTAGAAGCTGTGTGGGGACAGACGCAGAGACTGGAGGGACATGGCCACAAGCCCAGGAGCGCCGGCAGCCACAGGAGCTGGAAAGAGGCAGGAAGGAGACCCACTGCAGAGCTTCTGGAGGGAGCATGTTCCTGCCAACACCTTGGTTTCAGACTCCTGGCTTGTAGAACCCAGAGAGAATACATTTCTGTTATTGTAAGCCCTGGTGTTTGGGGCTTTTGTTACGGCGGCCCTGGGAGCTAATCCAGCTTTCCAGAGATTGTCTCTTCGTCATACGGACGCAGGCTCAGTCTGTTTTCCCAGGTGTTCGCACAGCGCGGACGCTGATCTGTACCTGTTGTTTCCACTTTAAATATTTGTTGTGGATCGTATTTCCAGATCTCTACATGTGCTTTTTCAGTGCTTTGTGGTATGTGTAGTTTTACTGCTGTCTCATAGTTAACTTTGTAACCTCACAGTGGACATTTGGATAGTTTCTA
>NW_023234465.1:0-979 GCF_002007445.2 Ailuropoda melanoleuca | reverse complement strand
GCCCTTGAAAGCAACCTTTATGTTATTTACATTACATATATATCATATTTACATTACTCAGTACATATATAGGATATATATAAAATTTTCTCTACGGCATCTTACCTCGTGTTACTAGAAAAGTAAATGCTGATTAGATTTAGGGAGTCAAATGAACCATACCTTTCAGAGGCAAAGTCAATATCTTAATTTTAATATTTGACCTTCTTAGGGCAGGGAACCTTAATCTAGGGGTCTATGAATCTGAAAGGGGGGAGCATGGAGAGACTCAGGGCATTTGTGAAACCTCTGATTTAAGGATGAGTTTCGTGTGTCTGTTCACCTGTCTGGGATCAGCAGCCACTGCACTCATCTGATTTTTATTTATTATTTATTTATTTATTTTGTTTTTTAATCAATTAATTTTTTATTATGTTCGGTTAGCCAGCATATATAGTACATCATAAGTTCTTGCTGTATGTAGCGTTCAACTGAACGCTCATCTGATTTTTAAAGGGGTCAATGATTCAAAAATAATGACCCAGTGTTCTGAACACAAAATTACTGACCTAAGAGATTCTATTTGTTGAAGGAATTTTACTGACAGAAGAGAGATCCCTGGGTCTTATTTACCCATTAAATGAACATTAATTTAGTACCTACTGTGTGCTAGAAGACGAAAAGTCTCACCTTTTTTTAACCCCTGCCATGAGATGTAGATGGCCCGCAAAGTAGTGATGAAGTGTTTCGAATGTACTTTGTTCAGGTGCGTATGTATTCTTACTGAGTCTTTCAAAATCACCAAATAGCTTCACCTTAGGTTACGTACAGACATACCTAAATCGAGTTGCATTTTCTTTCTTAGCTTGTTCCATCACATCTAGGAAGACAGAACCATTTGCCACATGGACCGTGATGTTATCTATTTGATTATTGATTACCACAGAGTAATTTACTTGGATTTGAGAGGGTGAGACAGTGGGCGTCACCGATACAGGCT
>NW_023234464.1:0-979 GCF_002007445.2 Ailuropoda melanoleuca | reverse complement strand
GATCCCAGGGTCCTGGGATCGAGCCCCACATCAGGCTCCTCTGCTGGGAGCCTGCTTCTTCCTCTCCTACTACCCCTGCTTGTGTTCCCTCTCTCGCTGGCTGTCTCTCTCTCCCTGTCAAATAAATAAATAAAATCTTTTAAAAAATGGATCTAATATAATAACAGCCTGTTTAGCTGTAATGGGGTGGGGGGATCCCAAGCATCTTAGCAAGTTGATACTCAGATCTAATTATAAGCTACGAGAACTTTTAAAAGTATCAAAATACAATATTAGGATATTACCCCCCAACAAGTCATGTTAACTTTTAAGCCTGGTTTTGGTGTATTCAAATCTGGTGTTTTTCGTAATGGATTATCAGCTATTTACACAAATTTGTCCATACACGCCATGTTTCCTTCATGACACACACCTATGAAGAGCAGTCAGAAACAATACAAATACTGCAATAAGCTTGTCCAGCCCCAAACTGCATAATTAGCTGGAAGAATTTTCATGTACAACCATGGAACCACTAACAATAAGTGAGAGCTAAATTACGGAGAAGGTCAGGTTGGGGGATAATATCCTGGTTTTCAACACAGAAGAAAAAGTGAGTTCCTAAAATAAAAGATGATAACTTTTCTTGTTAAGCCCCCAATCTTAATTCTAAGGTTATCGCAACAACAACCCCAAAATGTACAACACCTCAAGATATAATAATTCCAAGAACCCTTCTTTCCTATTTATGTAAGTTGAGGGACAGTCCCTGATGATATGTGAGGAGTTCTTTCTTGACCCTGTGCCATTAAAATTTTAACTACTGAACTGGATCCCACTATAAGAAACATGGTAATCAGCTTTATAGTTAACATAATCTTAAAGGGATAGTTCTTAAAATAAAAATTCTCCTAACAGAACTACACAGTATTTCCTGGAATATTATTCCAAGTAATGCTGATAAATTTTATGCTTAAAAAAGTAAGAAAACAATTTCTCT
>NW_023234462.1:0-979 GCF_002007445.2 Ailuropoda melanoleuca | reverse complement strand
TTTCTAATTGGCTTCTCCCTGTAGGCTTACGTTTCAGCTTTTTCCAGCCTGGCAAAATAGTTAACGCTATCAGCCATCAAAATTTTGTTGAAATCTCTTTTCTGCAGTTGTCTTTTCTAGTTCCTTAGTCTTTGTGAGTTTGTCCTTTTATGTTCTTTAAGAGAGGCTTCTGGAGGGGGCAGAGATAAACCCATGTATTCCACTTACTGTATTTAGTCTGATGTATAATAATTCCCTTTTATAATACTAGGGGTTTAGTTCTGCAAATATGACTATTCATTTATTCTTTCATTTACTTAACAAATAAAGAGCACCTACTATATGCCAGGCATTATTCTAGGCCCTAGGGATACAGCACTAAACAAAACTGACAAAATTCCCTATCCTCATTTCTAGTGGAAGGAGGGCTGGACAAAAAACAATTAATAAAATATATATCATGAAAGATGATGAAATTCTTACAGAAAAAAAAATAAATAAAGCCAGGGTGGGAATAAGGCATTCACATTTAAGTAGGATGGCTGAAGAAGACCTCAGAGAGAAGGTAATATTTGACCGAAGACCCAAAGGAAGTGAGAGAACAAGACATGTGACCCTTTGGGAGAAGAGTATTCCAGACAGAGGAATAGCATGGATGGTGACCCTGAGATGGGAGCATGCCTGGAATGTTCAAGGAAAAGTAAAGAGGTCGGTGTGGCTAAGTCGGAAAAATGTAGAGGACAGAACAGAGAGGTTAAATTGGGGTCAGGCCCCATCATCTCTGGCTTCACAAGCCAACACTATAAGGACTTATATTCTCTCAGCTAGAGCTTGGTTTACCAATTATCTCCTGACAACTGATTTCTCTCCTCATCTTCTGAAAGCACTATCAAGAAAACATGCTTATGGGATGGAAGTTCATTTTCCTTGTAAAGAACACTGATATTTCCATCTCGGAACACTCTTTGTTCAAATATGTGTATGATTATCTCTTTCTCAT
>NW_023234461.1:0-979 GCF_002007445.2 Ailuropoda melanoleuca | reverse complement strand
GTTGTACTGGCGTGTTTACACCTGCTGCTCCACCCTTTAAATACATTGCGTGTTATCACCGTCACAGTCCCCACCCCTCGCCTGAGCCTGAGCCCTCGTGGGTCCCAGTCTGCTTGCCCCACATACCTGGGGGTCCTACAAGCCCAGGTTCGAATGAAGGTATTTAGTATCTTTCAATATCATTTGCTTACGTATTGACATTATCAGACCAGTGCGATGCCGGAAGGAGAAGCCTTGGTCCCCTGTGGTGTCAGCCCACCGCGCGCACACGCAAACCTTCCCACTGGGGAGTTCCCGACATGCTAATTAAGTGAAAGGTGTTTTAATTGACTTATATTATAGAAAATTCCTGGGAGATTTTTACATGGTGTTTAAGGGTGTGATATTTTGGGAAGTTGATTGAGGTTTTTGGGTGGACTTGGAATGCGTTATGACTTTTCTCATTTAAAATAACAGAATTCTAGTGACCGTGCTCTGAAATTCACTAGCTAGCGCATTCCCATGAACAGATCAAAGTCAAGTAGTTAGTAGTTGCATACATGAATATGAATAAGTAAAAAGGGGAGGTGCATCCTATGAGAATTTTGTGAAAGTGAGTCTTCATCCATCTGGCATAGACCTCAGGGTACTTTGACATATCTCGTGGGCTCCCCCTCAACCCGCCCTCTCAGTAAGTCGAAGATGGGTTGCTCCTTCATAGGGAAACTGAGCAGGGCTGGCAGATGGCCAGAGAAGTGAGGAGAAATGTTGAATGGCTTCCTGAGTCAGAGAATGGATGGGAGGATGGATGGATGATGGTTGGATGGTTGGATGGATCGATGGGTGGATGGGTGTTGGATGGATGGTTGGGGTGGAAGGGATCATGGGGCTACTGCCTCTGCTTGCAGCCAAAATAAAAATCCCAAGCACAGCAACAAGCTTGCTGAGGCATCACTGTGCTCCTCCGTGTTCGCCTTTAGTGACACAGCAAGGAATCGCG
>NW_023234460.1:0-979 GCF_002007445.2 Ailuropoda melanoleuca | reverse complement strand
TTTTTTTTTTAATTTCCGTCTCCAAAATACCCAGCCCACAAACCGTCTTTGTAGATGTGGTAAGCAAAGTTGTGTCAAATGGTCAGAAGCTGCTGAAAGGTGTTTCAGCTCAGAGATGAAGGGTCTGTTGTATAAAAGTTCTCTTTTGTTTCTCGGACATCACCTCACCCACTGGAAATGATTGCTGAGGATTTCCGTCTGATTATGTCATTCTATCTTCCCTCCTGTGTTCCCTGGAAATGAGGACAGAGCCAGCTGTCTCCACAACATTTGCATCATAATAATCAAATAGTTGGAAAACTTCATCTAAAATAACATCAATATCATTATAATAGTATTTGCTACCTGATACGCATGTGTGTAATAGATGTATAGATTGGATTTGATTTATGCCAGAGCCATTAAGTTTTTTCAAGAAATATAATAGCAAAGTCATGCATAAGAAACCTGGACTGAGTGAATAGATTGGGAATCTGAATTTTAATAGGAACTGGTTGCTCAATTAGGAAGCAGGTGCTGAGATGGAAATATGTTCAACCAGATCAATGCCTTCTGAATTGTTTTGAAAGCATTATTGTTTAGTTTTTTTGACAGTTATAAAGGAATGGGTTTTATGTGTGTGTGCTAATATAGATGGACACATGTGCATAATGTATACATACGTATTGACGTAGCAGATTGCACGTAACCCTATACAACAGTAGCTGGATTTTTAAAACAATAATAACAGTAAAGATAAATTGAGATATCTCTAAATTTGTAGTATGCATTGATCTTTCATCATTATATCATATTGGTTAAGAGCACGGGCTTTGGATTGGGCTCAAGCCTTACTTCAGGAAGTACAGCCTCAACTCATTCTAGGGACCAGAAAGCTCATAAACCCGAGATAAATTAACCAAGTGTAAAATTACATTCAGGGGTGGAGGAAAGTGGTGAACTAGATACTTAACACTTCATCAAAATAGGGATGCTTCCT
>NW_023234459.1:5117-9407 GCF_002007445.2 Ailuropoda melanoleuca | reverse complement strand
GGAGCAGCAGAGAGGCTAACCGCTCTCGCCAGCAGCTGGAAGCCCTCCTGCCAACAGCAACAATAGTGAAAACTCAGAACGGAACCTCAAAACCAAGCCCGACANAAAACCAAGCCCGACGAGGAAGTTTACCTTCTCCAGGGGCACGCGTGGTAGTTTAGGCCAGTTTCTAGGATGGGAGGAGGGAGGAAGATCTCAAACCCAAACTCAGAGTGCAGTTAGCAGGCCCCAGACACCTCTCAAGGCTGTGTAAACAGCCCCCCTTCTCCCATACACGTTCCCAACACTCAGTCCTTCCAACTACCTGACTTTCTTTCCTCCCACCCAGCTTCCCACACCACTCCTGGGCACACTCTGTCCATCTTAAAGACAGATCAAGCAATTCTCTCCATCTCCTTCAAATTGGGGAGATGGATGTGGGCATGGATCCTTCTAAGGAGTGAATAAAGGCTCTTCATGGCCATCCTTTGAGGACCACGCCAAGGGGGCAATTTCCTTAAAGTTGGACCTTGATTTCCACATTAAGGTGTAAACACCAGCAGATGTGTTTTCCCAGTGACCACCAATTCGGTCACAGGACTAGAACATTAAAGAGAGATCCAAAAGATGCCTATAAAACCTAAAAAAAGGAGTGCGCACGCACGCACGTGCACACGCACACGCGCGCACACACANACGCACGTGCACACGCACACGCACACACACACACACAGCTAACAGCATAGCCAGAAAGGCACTCTGAGAAGCTGCTGGCCAAGGTCACGGATCCAAAGCCCCAAAGCAACCAGCACGTATGGAGGAAGACTGAATGATCCATTCAGATTTGAGATCAAAATTCCCAGTTGCACACCATCTTCGTTCCCTTCAATGTCCAAACTCCAGTCAGGATGCCCATCTCCATTGTGGCCTGGGCCATAAAGGTCTCATTAGTTACCTGTACTTACTCTTTCTTCCCTCTATTCCAGGAGCAACTGTCCCCAGCAAAACAAAGAGAAGTCACTCTCTTAACCCATCACCCTTTCTCTCTCCAAGCAAAGGCATTTGAAAAACAAAATGTAAAGCCTGGCTGGGCTGCATTCTGGCAGCTGGAGCCCAAGGTCAGAAGTTCCGAATCCCAGCATTAGAAGCTTAGTTCCCTCATCGCGCAGGCTGTGACTAGGCCTCCACGTGAAGACTACTGGTGCACTCAGCTCACCCGCATCTCAGTGGGGTAGGACCACTGCAAGCTGTGAGTCAGGCTCACAGTCACCCGCATCTCAGTGGGGTAGGACCACTGCAAGCTGTGAGTCAGGCTCATGACAGACCGGAGCCCCCGGGTATTCCTAAAGCATTTCCAGAAGACAGCACATCCCAGCAAGAAATGATGCTTTACCTTCTAAAGTCAGAGCCTCTCCAGGGCAGTGCTTAAGAAATGCAGACATTTCCCCCCAGTTTCCTTTTCCTTTTTATAGATTCCGTGTGAGCCACTACCTTCCACTAGTACTCATTACTTTAATTCTCAAGTTTGCCGATTCCTTTTCTGTGAGCCCATGTTAAGTCAGCAATTTCTTTCACGGAGTGTGGATTTTTATTTCTTCCAATTGAAGACATCCTGCTTCTCCCCCTAACTACTACATTTTGACTTAAACATGCATCTTGCTTCTGAAGTCTGCATCTCTGGCCACTCGGTTCAGCCTAGAGATGTTACACACATGCACACACACACACACACCCCTCTTCCCTTCTCAAATGGACATTTTCCCACATTTCTCTACACTCTCAAGTTTTATACTGTTCCTGGGTATTTCCTAGGAAATACTCAGTTACCCAGCAGACCTCAAAAATGTGGCAACTGACAGCTGGCAGAGAAATTCTGGATGCTTCTTCCTATCTACCCCCCCACATCTCCAGTGCACAGCGGCAACTTGTTTCTAGGAGCAAAACATGGAACGGCAAGAGTTCCCAAGCCTGAAGACTACCTGTCTGAAAGTCAGAATCAGTGCCAATAAAAGAACAACTTCCAAAGCCAGAAACAGGACCTAATATTTTATGCAGATAAATATTCAGTCAATATCTGAAATGGAGAGACGCTTAATTAACAAGTGGGATCCTTCTTCCACTGGCTGGTGCCTCCAAGAGGACAGCGGTTTGGACTCCTAAATCCACTTTCTCCACTTATGTCCTGGGCAGCCACACAGTAGTCAATAGACTAGAGAGTAATTTTTTAAGTTAGCATTTCCTGACTCTGTTCAGTTCAGCAAATGCTTACTGTACGAACTACTGGGTGCTGGGACACGATGACGATCCCTGAGCCCTTCCGGGACGTCTTTGGAGATGTAACAGATCTCCACATTACACCATAGTGCAGGCAAGGCTAGGACTGCATAGACCAGTCCTCCAGGGCTTTCTCTTCCCTCTGGTCTCTTTTCCGTAAGCACCGACAGGGCAGGGCCTGCTTTGCTCAGCGCTGTATTGCCAGCAACCCACACGAGGCCCGGCTCATAGCAGAAATGCAATCAATACTCGTTGATTTAGTTTCTCATTCTGTGGAGAAGCCATAGTGAACTTGAGAGCAGAGGGCTCCCACTCCAGCAGAAACTTCAGTTGGGCAGAGAGAAGAACATCATACCCACACAGGGGGCGGGGGGAACACCCCAGAAAGAAGCTGAGAAGCCTCCATCTGGAGGGGATTTTCCAAAAAGAGAGATGAGGCATGGCTGGGAGATAGGCATGAGGAAGGCAGGCACGATGTGCCCAGCAACTGCAGCTCAGCCCCAGCTCTGAAGATTTAGGAAGCTGGGTTTTCACAGTCCTCCAAGGGCAATAAAGGTAATGAACTGAGTCACACTGACCAAGCGTAGGAGAATGATTTATAACCATGGCATCAATTTGGTGAATTACAAAAATGAATAAAATGGCCAAGCAGACCAGAGGACATGCTTCACATGATCTGGGAAACAAACTTTAAGATCCAAAGACTCACTGGTAACTGAGGAATCAGGGCAAAGGAGTTACGTAATATAATAAAACAGGGCTCTACTCCTCTCCCCCACCACAGGATGTCATGCTCTTTGTCCTATATCCCAACACGGACGTCCTGCTGCAGCCACAAAGTGAGGTCACTCCCACGGTGGGTTGAGGTCTCCACCCCAGAAGTGCCATCAGTTTAACTCCCACCTCTTTCTACCCTTGCTTTCCTTGGTCTGGACTTCAAGAAATTCTAGGCATATCGAGTGTATCCTTGGAATCCCACATTGACTGCTCTATTATAGTAAGCTTTGCTGGGTCCCCGACACTGTCTATTTACTTTGCTCTGTTCTGGAGCCTTCAGAAAAAGTATGTTAGAGTCAAGTCAAAACCCAACTATCAAAAAGCCACGCTTCCCCATGAGATACCACCACTTCACACCCATCGGGATAGCAGTGACATAAAAACACCAGCACCAAAACAAAACCAGAAAATAAGTGTTAGCAAGGATGTAGAGAAGCCGGAACCCTCGTGTGTTACTGGTGGGAACGTAAGGTGGAACAGCAGCTACCAAGGGCAGTATAGCAGCTCCCCAAGAACTTCCACATGGAACACCTCCTGGTCCCACCATTCCGCCTCTGGGAGTATCCCCAAGGTGCGGAAAGCCGAGACTCCAACAGATATTTGTATGCCAGGGTCCACAGCAACATTAGTCACAATAGCCTTAAGCAGGATGCCACCCAAATACAGACTGGCATATGGGTGGATAAAGAAAATAGAGGACGTACACGCAGAAGAATAGCATTCAGCCTTAAAAAGAAATTTCGACACAGGCTACGTACGACATGGATGAACCTTCAAACACGATGCAATGCGAAATAAGCCAGACACACAAGGACAAATAGTGTGCGATTGCCCTCACATGAGGCACCGAGAGTCCTCACATGCACAGCGACGGAAAGCAGAACGCGGACGCTGAGGGCTGGGAGAACAGGGAGTGGGAAATCACTGCTGAGTGCATGCGGAGTCGCAGCTTGGGGTGATGAAAATGTTCTGGAGACAGATAGCGGTGATGGTTGCACAAACAATGTGAATTTTATGTTATATACATTTTACCAAAATTTTAAGAAGTTCTAAAAACTTTTCTAATAAAATAATAAAAATCAGCACTTCCGGGGCGCCTGGGTGGCACAGCAGTTAAGTGTCTGCCTTCGGCTCAGGGCATGATCCCGGCGTTATGGGATCGAGCCCCACGTCAGGCTCCTCTGCTGTGAGCCTGCTTCTTCCTCTCCCACTCCCCCTGCTTGTGTTCCCTCTCTCGCTGGCTGTCTCTATCTCTGTCAA
>NW_023234459.1:0-283 GCF_002007445.2 Ailuropoda melanoleuca | reverse complement strand
CTGAGTTTTGCAGAAGCGGCACTGTTCGACTGTTTGGGAAATGCCAGCACATGTGGGCAGCAGCCCCCAGAGTCTGGCATTTGCAGGACAGTGAGGACCCCACGTCGGGGCATAACACCCGGCGTGGGAGAGGCAGCCTGGCCACAGGGCTTACTCGGCTTACTCGCAGGGCTGCTGGGAGCAGCCAGGGGCTCTCTCCCAAACAGCGAACAGGAAACGCAGGGCTCAGCGAAGCGGCTGCCTTCGGGCTGCTCCTCCGACCCCCTCCCCGAGAATCTCCTCT
>NW_023234458.1:0-1101 GCF_002007445.2 Ailuropoda melanoleuca | reverse complement strand
CTGGCAGCCACAGTGTGTGGGGGGCAGCAGAACAGGTGCACGGGATTCTGGGTTCCTGTGACTCACACAGCGACCACCTTGCACAGGTGTGTGTGCACAGGCTACACTGATCAGCGGGGTGCCTGCCGTGGATCCGGAACACCTGTGGCCCCACCCAAAGAAAAGTGCTGGGAACTAGCTGATTTCATCTTTCCTTTTTGGGCAGGAACATAGGGCCTCGGAGATTCTGGGCCAATTCCCCCAAGGTCACAGCCAGTCCAGGATGGATTCCAACACTGGTCCTCCCGACATCAAGCAAAAATTCACCGTCTTCCCCGTACAGGATGCAGACTCCCACACCTGAGACTGTGCCTTCGGTCTGTTGTTGATCTTACTATTATTATTACTCACAAGCAAGCATGCTGCCCCAAAGGGAGGTGTATTCCATTAAAATACAGGTTTTCATCGTCTCTTACAAAAAAGGCATAAAATACTAAAAAAGTAGTTTACAAATTGTAAAATTCAGGAAAAAAGACTAAAAAGCAATNGGAAAAAAGACTAAAAAGCAACTGAAGAAAGAACTTATTTTTAACAAGGCAGAGATGAGGCGTCACAGACCCAGGCCATCCCTGTCAACAGGCTACTGTGGCGCCCACACCATCACCCCCCAGCACCCTCACCAAGCGCAGGTCACCGCAGCCCTGGGGGCCCACCAGCTGTTTTGGGTCATCTGCTGCTGAGGTCCTGGAGGCCACAGCCAGTGTCAGCACACTTACCCGGATGCCGCCTCTCCTTGTCCCTGTTGTCCCGAGACGTGCAGCAGGTGTGTCCCCCGTGTCCCTGCTCCCTTTCCCCAGACCCTCACGGTCTGCAGGCGGACATGTGTATGCCACACGCACAAGGACTGGCTGCCGTCAAACACAGACAGCATACTGACAGGAGGACAGTGCTGACACACTGACATAGGATGGACGCTGTGGCAGGCTGAGTGAAGGCCCCCAGCACCTGTGAACAAGTTTCCTTAGGTGGCAAAAGGGACGTGGCAGATGGGACAAAGGAAGGACCCTGCGATGCAAGATGATCCTGGATCTCCCTCATCAAGCTGCATGAGACCTGGAAGTG
>NW_023234457.1:0-979 GCF_002007445.2 Ailuropoda melanoleuca | reverse complement strand
CACTCTTGGCGGTGGCACGCCTGGCGGTCGTCCCCTGCACCCACGCTCTCTTTCGCAAGCTAACCTGTCTGCGCGTCCTTCTCCCGAATCACTCCATGGCTCTGTGGGCGGTGTCACGGCAATCAGAAATCAAAAAACTTAAATTCAGATTCTTCACTTTCTTGTTTCCTTTAAATATTCTGAGCTTGAATTTTATTATCTATAAAATGGAGATGATAATAATTTAAACAAAAAGGAACCTGTTCTGAGTATGATCATGGGAAAAATAATTACAAAATGTAAAGAATTATATAATACAAATTATTCTTCATCTTAATTTGAACTATATCTTCAAATCAATTATAGTGTTTTAATTTACTCTAATATGTGACTAAATTTCATTCTATTGTGTATTATATAAAACTATCACGTTTGTTTTAAAAAGTATGAGTATCATCCCTCACCAATATTTTTTGTGAGCTTTATTTTTTAGAGCCCTTTTAAGTTCATTGCAAAATTGAGCAGAAGGCACAGAGATTTCCCATCGACTACCTGCCCTTCAGACATTCATGGTCTCCCCTATAATCAACACCCCCCCACCAGAGTGGTACATTTGTTATAATCAATAACCCTACATTGACACATTATTATTATTCAAATTCCATAGTTTGCACTGGATTTCACTTTTGGTGTGATATATTCTATCAGTTTGCATGAATTTATAGTGATGAATCTTTGCCATTACAGTATCATACAGAAAAGTTTTATTGCCTTAAAAAAATCCTCTGTGCACCACCTATTCATCCTTTCTTCCCCTCTAATCCCCGGTGATCACTGATCTTTTAATTGTCTCCATAGTATTGCCTTTTACAAATGTCATATAATTGTAATAACAGTATGTAGATTTTTCAGATTGGCCTCTTTCATTTAGTAATGTGCATTTAAGTTTCTTCCATGTCTTTTTGTGGGGTTTGATAGCTCATTTCCTTTTTTTTTTTTT
>NW_023234456.1:0-979 GCF_002007445.2 Ailuropoda melanoleuca | reverse complement strand
GATCCCATAGCACCAGGATCACGCCCTGAGCCGAAGGCAGACGCTTAACCGCTGTGCCACCCAGGCGCCCCCCAATATTACTATTTTAATCTGTTATTTCTATTAGGCATTGGCCTCATATCTTTGCCCTTTTTGCCTCAATACATTTGTGTGACATTTAAATATATATGTATTTTGTCCAATGTTTTCCCATGTCCTCTAACCTCCTCTCCTCCGTAATTTAGGATTGTAGCCTAGTTTTATTAGTGGTTACCTTTAGAACATTAAATATAATTTTTCTCAATATCTCAATTATAGGAATGAAGAAATAATCAAACCAGTCAGGAACCAGGCAGGAAAGCAGAAGCTACCGTAAATGTTTGTAGTAGTGAGAGTTCTAACACAGGAAATTAGAGTCTCACATAGCACTGAAAGTATGAGTAGGGTGGACAGTGAAGTAGTGCCATGTCTTTTCAGGGGCTTGTACCATCAAAGAATCTTACCACTCTCCAATATCACTGCTGCCTATAGAACAGAAGCAGTTTACTTGGAACAGCAATGGGTGTGAATTTCAAGAAGAGCAGAAAAGCTGCCACAAAGTACCTCGGCTGCCTACAGCACCTGATCAGGTGATCACAAGAGCTTGCTTTCTGACTGCCTGTAACTGCTGATGAAAGTAAAGGCTTTTCTGCCTTTTGAGCAAGTTCCTCTCACTGACAGATGCTAAACTAGAAGTAAACATGGAAAATGATTCTGGGACATTTATTTCTAAGCTCCTCCCTTGTGATGAAAAGAATAATGTAGAAGAGAGGGAGACAAACCATGAGAGACTCTGGACTCCGGGAACCAAACTGAGGGTTACCGAAGGGAGGGGGGTGGGGGTGGGGTAGCTGGGTGATGGGTATTAAGGAGGGCACATATTGCATGGAGCACTGGGTGTTATACGCAACTAATGAATCAGGAAACACTACATCAAAAACTGTATGTATGGTGGCTAACA
>NW_023234455.1:0-979 GCF_002007445.2 Ailuropoda melanoleuca | reverse complement strand
TTAGGAAGAGTTTAAGTGCCAAGTAATTTGATTTAATGTGTTTTTTAGTTTCATGCTCGAGGAATAAAGGCTAGAAAGGAGAGAGAGGTTAGGTAATTTCTCTCCCCTCGATGTTCCATAATTCTACTTGTAGCATCCGTTAGCCACCTTGGCATGATTGTTCTGCATCTATAATACATTCCCGGATAGCTGGATTTCTTTTGTATCTCTGCTGGTGATTTTTATAGAGTATGTGTATGCTCAGTGACACTTAATGAAGAAAAGACAAAATAGAGCTAAGGTAGAGCTATAAAGGCAGAAGGAGGGAAGAAGCAGAGTGGCTTTGCTGTGTTTGTTGCTTTTTAAACAGAGGTACTTGGTTCTGAAAGGGAGATTTGGATGTGTTTAGCCTGACTCTTCTAGGCCTGGCTTATTTCTTTTAGGCTTTGGGCCATTGCTAATTTTCAAGCTGGTACAATACAACCCACGCTTTATTGGAAAGATAAGTATTCTGACTGTTGTTCAGTGCTTATCCGAACTTGTGTTTGCATGTATTTGGAGTGTGAGAGTTTTAAGAATATAGTGTTGTTATTTAAAGTTATTTTTGACGATAATATTTTAAATACAAAATGAAAAAAATGAAATTTCTTTTGTTTTTAAATAAAATAGGTAGCTTTGCAGTTTGGGGAGGTTTATTTTCCATGATTGACTGCAGTATGGTTCAAGTCAGAGGGAAAGAAGATCCCTGGAACTCCATCACAAGTGGTGCCTTAACAGGAGCCATACTGGCAGCAAGAAGTAAGCAATCATTATTAAAAAAGAAAAAAAAGTAAGCATTCATTATAGACACACTAGTAAAAGCAAGATTTTTGGAAAACCTTATCTGTCTTAATTTGGTGATATCTGTAATAAATAAAACTGAGCATTGCTTAATTTAGTTTCCATGTATATGATGATTTGGGGGGAAAAAGGGAAGAGTATGTATTTATTTGGAATGTTT
>NW_023234454.1:0-979 GCF_002007445.2 Ailuropoda melanoleuca | reverse complement strand
GGGGAAAGTGAAGAATGATAGACTTTTTTTGGGGGGGATTGTTGGTGTTCTGAGTCTCCCTCCCTCCCATTCCACCTCTTCATCCCCCAAACACCCCCAGAACACCTTTCTTAGGAGTAGGACTTAAACAGGAATATTAGTTCATATTGGCTTGTGACTCCTGCAGTATGGACATACATATGTCTGAACCCCATCTGAGTAACATAAAGGCTGAGAAATCAGACTTCAAGCTACTTTTACAAACACTTAAATTAAGGCAGTGTCACAGGGAGGGCTGCATTCCCAAAGTTTGTCAAAGCAAAAGGCTGAGTTGTGTTTTCCATGAATCAGATGTGGGCCCCTATGAAAGAGACAGCAGGAGTTGTTCTAGAACCTGTTCAAGAGACATGGTGGTAAAAATCTCAACAAAGACAAGTTGAGATTATTTCCTGGTATCTGGAGATAGACCAAAGAGAAAGTTATGATCCAGAGAATAATACATCACCCCATTAAAGTAATTGCTTAGAAATTAGAGCCTCCAGAGTATTCACAAAGGTGCTCTCAAGGCAGTTTTGTTTTTGTTTTTAAGATTTATGTATTTATTTGACATGGGGGCAGTGGGGGGAGAATCAAACACAAGCAGGGGGAACAGCAGGCAGAGGGAGAAACAGGCTCCCTGCTGAGCAAGGACCCTCCCCTCCCCCTGCCCCATGTGGGTTTGATCCCAGGACCTGAGATCATGACCAGAGCCGAAGGCAGCCACTTGGCTAACTGGGCCTCCCAGGTGCCCTCAAGAAAGTATTTAAATGTCTTTCTGGGTTAGAGAATGCGCCACTAACTGAAAACAGTATCAGTCAGGTAACAACTCCACAGTTCCTTCTACATTATTATCCTTTCTATGTAATGTATCTGAAGAATGAGCCAGATGCGTAAAGGAAGTAAAGAAAAATTGTCAGATATTGCAATTTTATGGATGTCCTGGTAGCTCATCCATCTAGGT
>NW_023234453.1:0-979 GCF_002007445.2 Ailuropoda melanoleuca | reverse complement strand
CCTGCTGCTGGCTGGGGGCTCTCTGTTTTTTTTCTTGGCACTGCAAACCATTAGACATTTAGACATTTATTTTTCTTCGGTAAAGTCTCACAGGCCTCTTTCTGAGTGTTCTCGGGAGTTACTGTAGATTGTTCTATTTGGGGAATGCTTAAGACTCTTTACTCAAGAGACCAATTTGTCAAGTTTGAGTCCAATGTGCCTGTGGCTATTTTTATATGTCATCATTTCGAGTGTTTATTTTCTCATAGAAGCCATATAAATATTGAGGCATACATAGCAAGCTAGAAACAAAATAAACCTTGAGCTCCTGAAAATCTCTGGTCATTTGGTTTTCTCAGAGTAGGAATTTTATTTCTGGTCTCAGTGTTCATTTTGTACTTTCTAGAAAGGAATTAATGACAAGTAGTGAGTGGAACAAGGCTAACATCCTAGCATTCTACAACATAAATGTTTTTTAAAAATATGAGACCTACTCCAGGTATTGATGGTTTTTGTTTTTAGTCATAAGTTTTGGCTCCCGTGCAGGTCAGCCACTCACAATAAAGTCACGTTAATGTTTAGTTCATGATAATTTTATCCTGGGAATGTTTTAATTTGCTGAGCTACCATTTGAGAATCACGCACCCTTTTCTTTTCCAGTGTTATGCATTCAGAGCCTTGAGGTTTCTCTTTAGTATGGAAAGAAACAGACCACTCTTTAAAAGGTAGGAGCTTAGAGAAATTTAAGTGACCAGCAATCATGAGTTTGAACTGTTTTCATATCCCTGATTTAGATGGAAACAGTAAGAGAAAAATGAATCAGTATGCAAAGCATGTGTTTTCAGATTTCTTAGAATCCACAGAAAATAACACTGACTTACCCTAGTGGTATCCTAACACTGAAAGTGAACGAAATGATGAAGAAAGGGAAAAAAAAAATCACTCTATCAATACAATTCTTCTTAATTACTATGACTGCTATTGTTTTTAGTTTTCCTTT
>NW_023234452.1:0-978 GCF_002007445.2 Ailuropoda melanoleuca | reverse complement strand
GTTCCTGTGATATTTGTGGGTCTGTGACCTTTTGTTTAGAGGTCAAGTCTAGGTGCTTTGAAACAAACTTGGGTTTGAAATGGATACACTGCACCAATCTCAAAGGCACTTTATTGAAAATTAAAGAAAATATTGCATGCTTAGCACAATGCCTGAAACATAGCAGCTGTTATCAGCATCCGCGAGTGGAAAATTCAAGAGGGTAGGCAAAAACCGTGTTAATTTCATACTTTGTCATATTTCCAGCGCCTAGCAGTGCCTGGCATACAGGAGTAACTATTTGTTGAATGAATGAATGATGGTAGAGCTCAGCGTGGATTTAAAGGTAGGTCTGAAAAGGAAGGTAATTCTGATTATACCGTTTCACTGCAAGTCCAGGGTGCCACCTGGAAGACAAGCCTGCCGGGACGTGCCAGACTCTGTGATGGCGTTCCGGTATGCACGCAGGCAGTCCGGGTCCCTCGGGAGCCTGGCAGAGCTGGATTGCCCAGGACTGGTCAGGGCCATGTCCATCACTTCTTCCAGGGTCTGGTAAGGGGCGGCAACCTGATCTCCGCACTTTCCCAAGGCCTCCGCCTTCAGATCAGAAGACGGAGACCCATCCCTGGGGTCCATACCCGGGCACGAGCTCAGCGCAGCCCAAGGCGCCAGGACCGTGCCCACACTAGACATGGCCTCTCTCGGACTTCACAGAGCGGGACCGCCCCGGGAGTCGCGAGTCATTTGGTCTGGCTGGAGGGGCACCTCCATTCCCACAGTCAACATGGCAGCCGCCATGGCTTCAGCGCTCGGCGGGCGGTGCCGAGAGGCGGGTCACGTGAGCGACCCAGCTGGGCGGGTCGCGCGCGCGCCCGCCCGCCCAGCCGGCAGCCGCTCGCTCTCTGGCTCGCTCGGCGGCGTTCTGAGGTGTGTGGGGCTCGAGCCCCCCCGGCCCCGTGAAGCGCGGCACGGCGGGATGCAGCGGCGGCCGTGGCGTGG
>NW_023234450.1:0-978 GCF_002007445.2 Ailuropoda melanoleuca | reverse complement strand
GCTTCCTATACTGAACAGCCAGGCTCACTGGGTGACAAAACCGTAGCATGGGCTCTACGATTATTTACCAACAGAAAATATGCACAGAGGACTTCGGTCACACCCCACGAAATAAACACAGATGAGGCTGTTTGGGTGGCTAGCTCCATATCCAGCCCCCACAGCTGCCCCCACCCTCCATTTGGGTACTACCTTTGGTTTTTGTTTCCAGTTTTTGTTTTTTGTTTTTGCTGGATCCCTTCACCATGTTCAGAATGACTATGGCTACTCCTGCTGCCTTCCTCTGTTTTGGACGGTAGGGGTGAGGGAAGGACTTTCCCATCTTCCAAGCCTCTGGCTTTGGCTAAGTGAACTAGCCAATCCTAGCATATCAAGCCTCAACTTCAGCTCCTTCTTGCGAGGCGGGTTTGTGCTTGCCTACTACTCTAAGATGCTTATCCGCTAGCAAAATCTTGTTTCTTCCCATTTTTTCTAGCTGTACACTTCTTCTGGAAGCCGAGTGTGAAGAGTCTGACTTCAGAATAATGTTCCCACTCCTCTGTGAGGTCCTCCATTTCCTAAAACCTATCAGGGCTGTTTCCATTAAAAGATACTACTACAGTTCACTATTAAGCAACAGGAATGTTTCTGAAAAGTCTGGTGTAACGTGAATCATGTACAGACCCTACCGGAGTGTAGCAGACTCCGGGAAGGAAGAAGAGCGGATGAGCAAGGTGCAAGGGGACTTCAAATACAGGACAAGCTTTACAAAATCTGCAGCAAATATGGCAAAGTGTTACATTTGTTAGGGGAAGGGGCACATGGAAGTTCTATTACTCCTACTCTGGTATATCTTTAGTATTTCATACTAGGAAATATTGGGAAAAAATTTAGTGAAACAGAGTTTTTAAACATTTTTTCAGCTTTGACGTGTAACTGGTGAATAAGCTGCATGTCAAGTGTACAACTTGGTGGATTCTGATCGATCTATCCAACGGC
>NW_023234449.1:0-978 GCF_002007445.2 Ailuropoda melanoleuca | reverse complement strand
ACACACACGTGTGTACACACATGTCCACATATAAACATGCCTGCGTGTTTTTCTGTTTCTCAGGGGCAAATAGATTTCACCGGCCTGGGACTGGGACAGCACCCCTCCCTCGTGGCAGGGGCTGGAGGTGAGACGGAAGGTATGAACTGATGGCTAGTTGTGGTACAACCATGGGTCTGGCTGTGCTAGACGAAGGGGAGCTCAGGGCCAGGTTGGCTTGTAGTTACAAAGCATGACTTTCCTGCTGGTTGCATCTGCACAGATTGCTGCAGGAAGGGAAGCATTCTGGGGGCTGTACCCCAAAGAGCACAGAGAGGATGAGTCTGAGAAGCCAGTCTGTTGGTTGGCGTGTTCCATCTGCTTTTGTAAAGACAGAGAGCTGCTGGGCTGGAGGGATGCTGTCCGGGTAGGCCGCAAGGCATTGCAGTCACAGGGCCATGCCGGAGATGGGTGCTGCACTGCTGGAGATGCCGCACGAGGACTACAGACGGGCGGCGTGGCCCCATACGGAGGTGGGGCTGAGCCGCCCTTAGGTGCCATCTGGGCACCTTGGAACTGCCCGTGCTCTGTGGTCTCTGCAAAAGCAGCAGCTGAGCCCAAAGCACTTGGAGTCCAAACATCTGTGTGGCTGTGTCAGCTGCCATGGGGGTGCCTGGGGACCGTGTCCTCCAGGGCTCCCCCGCAAGCAAAGGAGGGGAGCTCCAGTGTGTGCGGGAAAGCTCTGCTGAGGAGCAGCAGGTGTCAGAGGGCAGGCAGAGTCGGGTCACTCTGCTCTTTCTCCTCTGGTTTTCTTGCACACGTAAAACTTTGAGCTGAAGGAAGAGCCCTTTCTTCTCTTCCTGCAGGGCCAAAAGCTTCTCCTGCCACTTCAGGTGTGTTCCTTGGTCTCTGCTAGTGACCTTCTCTGGGCTGTGGGTTCCCCCGTTCTGTCACCGATGGCCTTGCCTCCACAGTCAATGCAGCCTCCCGCATGCTTGC
>NW_023234448.1:0-5293 GCF_002007445.2 Ailuropoda melanoleuca | reverse complement strand
GGTGGGAATGCAAGTTGGTACAGCCACTCTGGAAAACAGTGTGGAGGTCCCTTAAAAATTTAAAAATTGTGCTACCCTATGACCCAGCCATTGCACTATTGGGTTTTTTCCCCCAAAGATACAGACGTAGTGAAGAGAAGGGCCCTATGCCCCCCAATGTTCATAGCAGCATTGTCCACAATAGCTAAATCGTGGAAGGAACAGAGATGCCCTTCAACAGGTGACTGGATTAAGAAGCTGTGGTCCATATATACAATGGAATATTACTCAGCTATCAGAAAGAACGATTTCTCAACATTTGCTGGAACATGGACGGCACTGGAGGAGATAATGCTAAGTGAAATAAGTCAAGCAGAGAAAGACAATTATCATATGATTTCTCTCAACTATGGAACATAAGAACTATGAAGATCGGTAGGGGAAAAAAGGGATAAAGAAACGGGGGGTAATCAGAAGGGGGAATGAAGCATGAGAGACTATGGACTCTGAGAAAGAAACTGAGGGCTCCAGAGGGGAGGGGAGTGGGGGAATGGGATGGGCTGGTGATGGGTAGTAACGAGGACATGTATTGCATGGTGCACTGGGTGTTATACACAAGTAATGAATCATCAAACTCTACATCAGAAACCAGGGATGTACTGTATGGTGACTAAGATAATATAATAAAAAAACATTAAAATAAAAAAAGAGAAAGAAAAAAAAAATTCGCCAGAGCTCGGAGTGCCATGCTGGTTCTCCCGCCCTCAATGCTTGGCAGTGCCCCGAGGGGCACGGGTGGCTCTGCGGCAGTAGACTGAGTCTGGTGCTGGGGCTCGGGTGTCCCCAGTTCCCGGCGCTGTGGTGCCAGGCACTGGGGAGGGACCCCTTGGCGGCGGACATAGAGTTAGGTGTGGCCCCAGGGGCCTGGCAGGCCCGATCCGCCAATTATGCGGCCAACGGAGCGGTGGGAAGAGGTGATCGCGAGGGGGAGGGCGAGCGTGGGACCAAGCTTAGTGGCACGGGAGGGCATCGAAGGTCACTGGGGGCTTGGGGGGCCCTCCAGTTAACCCATCCTGAATGCTTGGCAGCACCCTGACAGACCCTGGTGGCGCGTGGAGGCAGGCTGAGTCTGGAGCTGGGGCTTGGGTGTTCCCAATCCTCTGCACTGGGAGGCCAGGAACCTGGAGAGGGGCCCCTTGGCCCCCAACCTAGGGTTAGGGTAAAGCTGCAGGAGCCCGGCAGGTCTGATCCGCTGGCTGTGCGGAGAGCAGAGTGGCGGGGCAAGGTGATGGCATGGGGGAGGGGGAGCGTGGGCCCAAGGGTTGTGGCACAGCCCTTGAAGGTCGCCAGGGACTCTGGGGGCCCTGCCCATTTTCCCGCCCTGAAAGCTTGGCGGTGACCCGAGGAGCCCGGGTGGGTGTGTGGCATTAGGCTGAGTCCTGCGCTGGTGCTCACGTGTCCCCAATCCTCAGCAGTGAGTCACCAGTCGCATAGGGAGGGACCCCTCGGCAGCAAACCTAGGGTTAGGATTAGGCCCCAGGAGCATGGCAGACTGTGCAGCGAGCAGAGCAGCAGGCCAAGGTGAGGGCGCGGGGAGGGGGAGCGTGGGCCCAATGACTGAGGTGGGGGGGGCCATCGAAAGTCGCTGGAGGCTCGGGGAGCCCTGCCCGTTTTCCCGCCCTGAATGATCGGCACCCCGAGGAGCCCGGGTGTCAGCAGGGTGGCAGGCTGAGTCAGGCGCTGGGCTCCGGGGTCCCCAATCCCCAGCATTGCAGCGCCAGAGCCCTAGGGAGTGGCAAATCGGCAAATCGGGGGACCTAGGTTTTGTTCCAGTTAGGCCCCAGTAACCTGGCAGGCATGATCTTCGGGCTCTGAGGCTGCGCATGTGAGTGAGCTTTGGCTAATGCAGAGGGCCCTTCCTTCTTCGAGAGGGCAGCGAGGGGACTGTGATCTGGGGGCTGCTGGACCCTCATCCCACACATCTGCAATTCCTGGGAGAGGGTCCAGGTCTGAGGGCTGCTTCTGCAGAAGAGGAAAGGGGTCCTGGAGATACTTGGGTGGGGTGTGGGCACTGTGGGAGAGCACAGGGGGCTGGAGGGTAGCCTCAGCCCCTCACAGAGTCATTCCCCATCCCCACCGCCTCCCAGCCCTGTCTCTCCCTCAATCCTGGGACCCAGAATGAAGGGGATGGCTTCCACACATCTGGTGGAACATGGACACTGGGTGCTCAGCAGGTACTCAGGGGAGCCAGGGAGGGCTCAGGGACTGGACGTCCCCCACCCAGTGGGAGATCAGTGTCCACGGAAGGACCCCCTCTCCTGGCACCTGCTGAATGAGGCAGCACGTAGGCACGGGAGGGGAAGTGGGAGGTATCGGGAAGGTCCTGGGAAGGCCAGGGATGGGACAGAGTCCCTGTGTTCCCTCCTTGGTTGGATAGTCACAGAGCACAAGTGTGCACTGAGGGCAATGACCACACCAGACACGCCACCCCTCCCTGCCCACATGCAGTGGAATTCACGCGTCAAGTGGGCAGGGAGACTGAGCAGGGCGTCCAGCTTCCACTTGGAGGACAGAAATGGTCACACCAGGGGTCAAGGGCTCCCACTCACAGAGGCTTTGGGCCAGCCCCTCCTCAGTGACCAGGCCTGCCTCAGGCAGTACTGCCACATCACAGGTGGACGTAGAGCAGGAATGGGCTCTGACAGCTAGAAGCTGGGGACCAGGGGCCCAGGTTCCCACAGGGGTTCCCTGGGGCATCCGTGTGGGAGGTGCCCTGTCCTCTGACTCCTCTGCCCACCTGTCTGTCCCCAGGGCCATCTCCTCCATCCTGGCCACCTGGCTGGGCCACTACCCTGAAGATTTCTTCCAGCCCCCAGAATTTCCCTGCATAAGGGCACTACTGGCATACGTACGGCGCAACGTGCCAGGCTCAGACCTGTAGCAATGTGCCGGGCTACTCCTCTCTCGGCTGCGACACCTCAAGCCCGCTGAGCTGGAGGCTGCGGGTGAGGAGGACTGGGGGTGACTGATGGAGGCCTGTGGAGGGGAGACAGTGGGCCACACAGAGCAAGCCTCCACAGACTGCAGTGTGGATGGGAGCAAGGAGTGGTCTCAGATCACTGTCCCCATGGGCTACAGTTTGGGGAGACCACCCAGGGACGGGTTCTTAGACTCAGACAATATTGAGTGGTGGGCAAATTTGCTTCATTTGGAAGGGACATGGAAAGACAATCATGACGACCATACTTTCTCTTCTTGGAGCGACAGCAGCAGCCCCAGAGCGAGATCCAGAACTGCGCTGAAAGCTAGTCCCAGGTCCCACTGTGGTGCCTGCTGCAGCTTCAGAGCCTGAGCTGGAAAATCCCATCACTGCTACTCCCCAGCAACTCAGAAGAGCAGGGATGTCACCTGCCATGTCGGGCCCAGTGCAGCCGGTGGTCAGAGCTCTGATCCACTGTGAGGACGTGCAAGAGTGACCTGCGCCTTTGGAAAGCCAGGAGCCTCAGCAGGCCCCAGCACCAGCTAGAGAGGTCTCTGAAGGGCCCCTAATGCCACCTGCCCTGTCAGAGCGGGCGCAAGACATACTCACTGCTCTGACTCCCTGTCAGGAGCTCGAAGACCCACCTCCGCCCTTGGCAGCGCCAGAGCCCGAACAGGCGGCAGCACCAGTTATCGGGGTTGCTGAACGGCGCCGCCAATCACCTCTCACAGTGGAGCAACCGGCCTCGGCCCTGGAGCAGCAGTTCCTGCTCCCCGAATCCCCAAAGGATGGCTTCCCCTCCCCTGTCATTCCAGTGTTTCTAATTTTTGCGTTGTTCATGCACCTATTTCATAGCTTAATATATTCTGCTCTATAAATAAAGGATAAATTGAGTTTTCATGGAATTTTACTCTGATCCTTTTAAATTGTACATCCAGGTGTCATTAGGCACAGAGTGTTTCACAACCTTGTCCTTCTACAATATTTCCCTCCCAGAGACTCCCGTGCCACTCGTCAGATACTGCTCATTGCCTCAGCGTAGTCCCTGCAGCCATGGCTCCCCTCTCCGCCTCTGTGAGTTACTTCTTCCAGGTTTTCATGTGTGTGGGATCAGATAGTGTGGCCTTTTTGTATCTAGCTATGCAACCTATGAGTGATTCATTTTTTTCCCCAGGTTTTTTTCTCTTAAATAACAAACAAACAAAAACAAAAACAGAAACAAAAAAAACCCCATTTTACTACAAAGGAATATTCCTGATACAAGACTGCGCATGTGAAGACCCAAAATGAAATGTTTTCATGATCTGGGATCGGCTTCCCTTTTGTAAGTGTGACCCAAGAGCCAGAAATATCTGGGTCCATGAGACACCTTCAAAATCTTTCATTTACCTGGATAGGCCAGGTTTCAATGATTCTGATGTGCATATTATAAAAATATTAAGACTGCATATTAAATCTTCCTCTTTACTACAAACATATCAGGTAATTAAAAAGTTCTCTTAGGTTTTAGCCAGACTATGTTTTGTTAGTAAAATAGTGCAGTAAATATGAAGAAAGGAAGACACATTCCTTCTACCTTCTACCATGATAGCCCATAACACATGGCGTCCCTCTTCCAGTCCTTTCCCTCGCAGTGTATGGGTGAGTGTGTGCGGGGCGAGGGAGTTTGCCTGTGTGTGGGACAGGGTGGGGCTGGGAGGGATCCACAGCTGGGCTCTTGTTAGGCCTGAGGTCCCCACAGTGGACAGGCACTGCTACTCCTGTCCCCTTCTGCATTTTCAGGGGCTACACATCATTTACTCAGCAGCACCACCTGCCGAACAATTGAGACATCTCCAATTCTTTGAGTCTCATCCTTAAACTGAAGAGTACAATGTGCCCTCAATCTCTTTTTCTTTAGGACTGTTTCCTAAAAGCACAAATTCTGGAACACACTTTAGTCCCACTGTTGGAGTATTGGCTGCAGGGTCCTCTAGCTATACTCTCTTTCTTTCCGTGGAGACTTGCTCCAGAAAGGAGGGTCCCTGGAGACTAGGGATGAACCCTGAAATCATGAGGAAGACAAGCCAGCAGTGAGGCCATTAGGCTACCTGGGCGGGACCTGTGGAGCAGAGAAGAGCCTGTCCATACCGCCCTCGTGGATCCACCCTCTACAAGCGTACCTGTGGTGTCCAAAACAAGCGACTGGGACAGCTTTTCTTCCTTTAATAGTCAAATCCTTGGTGCCAAAAGGAGACACCACCTCCCACCGACACTCGGATTATGTGGTCTCGGTGGGTAGAGGGTCCTGCCGTTGGACTTCACCTCAGCACTGAAAACACACAACTGAGGTGG
>NW_023234447.1:0-978 GCF_002007445.2 Ailuropoda melanoleuca | reverse complement strand
TTGTTTATAATTCTTAAACAGAGATGAAGACAAATATGACTCATGGAGTTACTATTACCCTATAGAATACCTTAGCATTGCTCCATACATGATAAATTAAAATGATTTACTGAGTACCCACTATTCTAAGAACTTCCTATGGATTATAAAATTTAACATTCATAACAATCCTGTGTTAGGTTTTTTTATCCTTATTTTACAGATGAAGAAACTGAGGCACAGAGGATTATAAGCAGTTTGCCCAAGGAAGCACAGCTAGTAAGTAGTCAAATCCAAGATGCAAACCTGACCATTTGGACCCCAGTGTTTGTGATTCGTCTCATGATACTCTGCCTTGTGATATCCTAAACCACCTCACTATATCCTGAAAACCATAAAAGCCATGAATATGTAAGCTGCGAAGTCTTGAATTTTTTGTTGCCAGCAAGGTGAATTGAACAGAGTAGGGTGAAACATAATCTTAGCTGGCCTGTGGCATTGCTGGTATAAAACCACTTTTGGGACTGTGTTCTCTCTACTTCTTTTCTCCCTCAAATTCCTCCGATTTTCTACAGTTTTCAAAACTCAATAGCTGCTGGAAAGCCTCTCAGTTTAGATGTGATTACAGTTTAATAAAATAAAAGTGAAGAACATGCAACTCATCTTTATAGTTTTTCAGCTACTAGCTTAGGCTAAGGCTCACCACTTCAATTAAACTGAGCATGACATATAAAGTATAATATTTTGCAAATTAAGCTTAGATGTGATCTTATAAGCATAAAACCAAAAATTGTATTTCAAGTTAAGTAATATTACTGATCTGATTTGATGCATAAAATGCATCAGAGACTGCAGAGCAGAATGTCGGGGTAGTCCTGTCTAAGCTGCAGAACAGGATGTCAGTGCTATTTTATTTTAACTGTCCTGACTCCATATTTTCTTGTTGGGGACCCTGACCCTGACTACCTAACTGTCCAACTAACTCCTAACTTTCCCCTC
>NW_023234446.1:0-1857 GCF_002007445.2 Ailuropoda melanoleuca | reverse complement strand
AGAGAGAGAGACAGTGCCTCTGAGGGATCTAACTTTATTAGGGTTCATGGCCAGAGTGTTTAGGGGTTTGCATTTTAACACTTTATTGGAGAATTTTATATGAGTAGAATTCAGCTGCTCGNATCTAACTTTATTAGGGTTCATGTCCAGAGTGTTTAGGGGTTTGCGTTTTAACACTTTATTAGAGAATTTTATATGAGTAGAATTCAGCTGCTCTAGAGGAAAAAGCAGTCACTCACGTGTCAGTATGGAGGCTACCCAGGGCTTTCTGAAGAGGTGCTTCATGGCTGGGGCAACCTGAGTACTTATCTGATAACTATGTCCCACACCTGACAATGTATGATTCAACGTGGCTATCCTTGAATTGCTTGCCTCAGAAATCAAAAGCTTCATGTCAGGCACTTTCTCTACAAACATGATCCTGTGTTTCGTAACCGGTCTCCTGATTTTACTCTGTGATTCAATCGAGTGTCCAGAAAGCCCACCGCAGCCACAGCAAACACTGATTAGCAAGTATCTCTCTCCCAGTGGACTCTCCATGGAAAGACACATTTGAGTAAACAGATCAACCTGATATGTTCTTAGTGTCAGGATGACCATGAATATACAAAATTTCAAAACATTCATTTTCTTACACACAAATGATTTCTTTTTCTTCTTCCCTTTTTTTTTTTTTATATCACAGTTCATGCCGTGCATCTATTAGCTGAAGCACGGAACACTGGTGTCCACAACTGAGGGGGATATTCACTGAGGTGAAGGTTTGCTTAGTGTCGTGTATGTTTTATCACTGAACTGTCTTCCTGTTCTCAGTTCTGGTTTCTTTTATAATTGTATCTGTTTGCTAGGGNAATTGTATCTGTTCGCTAGGACTGCACACGAGCCATTCTGAAAACACGTGTCTTCATATAACGCCTTTATTGTCAAAAGAGATTGCCTGGTGGGCCGTTCTGATGTCTCTACATTGTATTTCTAATGGTCATGCACGGTTTTGTGTGGAGCTGTAGTTCACTGCTTTCTTCCACTACTACATTTGACTCCATTTATATATGTAGGTTAATCTTACAGTTTATGGAAAAAATAATTTACNGCACGGTTTTGTGTGGAGCTGTAGTTCACTGCTTTCTTCCACTACTACATTTGACTCCATTTATATATGTAGGTTAATCTTACAGTTTATGAAAAAAATAATTTACCAAATGTAAATTGCCTTAATTGAATTTCGCTATTTCTATACCCATATGTGACACTTGGCCTTCTTCCCAGTTATGAGACGTTTCTCTGACCCCTGTCAGGTGGGACTCAGCTACATGTGCTTTTGATCCAACATGAGTCATACACCATCAGAATTTAAATTATCATTAACTTTTTGACGTATAACTGGAACACATATTAAATGTACATTTTGCTGAATTAAAGGCGTCACACTTGAATTAAGCATACAAAATGTATGGGTCCATTTGTAAGAATTCGAGTAGAGGCATAGAAAGTTTTACCTACATTTTTATGTTATTGTTAAAAATGTAATTCACCTGAACATCCATTTTGATATTTCTGAAAAAATTCTGCAACTTGAATGCTGAGAGGAATAAATACAGTGCTGNGAGGAATAAATACAGTGCTGACTACACTTTGAGTCCACAGTAAACACTTGAGAGTGAGGAGTGTGTGTGTGTACGTCACTGTGTGCACTCATTCACATCTTTTTATTTTTTTGGAAAGAAAAGTATAATTTTGAAAGAAACTATGAGATTTGTGGTTTTTTTGTTTTTTTATATATAATAATTTTTTTATTATATTATGTTAGTCACCAGACAGTACATCCCTGGTTTTTGATGTAAAGTTCCATGATTCATT
>NW_023234445.1:0-978 GCF_002007445.2 Ailuropoda melanoleuca | reverse complement strand
GTGTCTTTAAAGAAAAATAATATTTAACATGTATATAGAAACATTGGACAGACCACATTAGATGGAGGCTTTGGGAATTATAGCATTATATCTTGCCAGCGATGGTACGTGTTTATTCAAAAATTATAATTGTTTGCATGTTGTGTGTTTTCTGATTTAATGTCGGTATGTAAATTTTGCATGTCAAATATTATATGTTTATTGTCAGCAAAGTATGTTTGGCATTAATTTTTATCTTCTTCCATTAATAACTTGTTTCCTCATAGCAGCATTTAATTGTTACCACGAGTGAAAGCAGATTGTGATGAAGAAACCAAAGGCAAGGTAAATCTCTTATCAGGGCCAGAATCTGAATTGGCACATAGTAGCTTTTAGCTCAGTAATATTCATACATAAAACTATTTTTCTTTGCACATGGAAGTGCAGCCAATAGATGAAAGTAGAAAGAAATAATGTTGTGAACCGAGAAATCCACTGCTTCATTATCGACATAATTCGGATCTTACAGAGGGAGAAACTCTACCATTTGGACTCTTGTCTCAAAGGCTTACAATAGACATGATTCTGACAAGAGGTTGGTGGTAGCAGAACAGACTTAACAATTAATGGTATGCCAAGGCTGAGTTCAGAGAATTGCTTTACCCAATGCCAATCATTCATTCCTGGCAGTAGTACTTCACATCTTTCCTGGGATGCCATCCAACCACAGTGGCATCTAAAATATATCGAGCAGTGTTGTTACAGTTGGAGGTGAAATTGAAATTTGCGCCAAACAGAAGTGACAAATTCACATGGCTGAGTGTTGCCTAGCAATCAGGTCCAAGGGGGACGCAGCAATTCTGCCTTTACCCGTGGGGGTGTGTAAGGGGGGAAAGAAACATTTACATTAGAGCCTAGGTGGTCTCACAAGTACAGCCAGGTATATGACAGACTTCATTTCACTTCCAGGGTGTAAGGAGGTAAGGTATTAGAGCAGCA
>NW_023234444.1:0-978 GCF_002007445.2 Ailuropoda melanoleuca | reverse complement strand
GAAGTGTTTTAACCATTTAATCCTCAGAAAACCCCTATGAGGTGAAGAAGTCAGCACGCAGTACATTATTCTCACTTCATAGTCTCGAACTCAAGCCACTGAAGTGTGTTTGCTTCTTTCTCTATCACTTGGATCCTGCTGGGGTGGATGCATTGTGAAAAATGCTTCCCTCACCATTTCATTTTGTTTGCCATAAATCATATAGCCGACAAAGGGCTGCTGTTTTTGTTTTTATTATTATTATTATTCTTTTACGTTGTACGCATCAGCTCAATTATCTTAATGTCACAAAAATACCCGTAGTGCGAGTGGGACGCAACTCGAAGCCCTCTGTCTTACTAGATTTGGAAATGTTCTTATTGGTTATCAGGGAAAGTCCCTTTGTTTGAAAGATAGTCTAGAAATAAGAGGAACTTTGAAGACTTAAAAACATTTAAACTTCATCCAGATAAAAGAGTTTGGAATTTTAAACAAAATTATCCAGATTTAAGAGGAAAACACTTAGATATTTTTAATAAAATTGAATGATTACTTGACTTTTTAACATCAATTTGAAAAAGGATCATAGAATGCAATTGTTGCTTCTAAAACCTGCTGTTCTTCACTCTGAGTTTAAATCTCTACTTGAGGTCTGATTTAGAGAATTCCAAGGAATAGTTATTGTATCAGCCAGGCCAGGGTAGGTTATAATGGGATAAAAAATTAATTGCAGCACCCCAGTGGCTTAACACAATAAGGGTTTACCCCTCATGCTACCTGTCCATTGTGAGTCAGCCAAAGGATTGGGTGGGAGAGGGGGCTCTGCTCCTGGGATCCAGCGAATGGACACTCCACCGTCTTGTTGCTACATGTATGTGGAACACACCTCATTCGCCAAAGCAGAGGAAGAGAGAAGCATAGAGAAATCACATTTGCTCTTCAATGATTGGATCTGAAAGTGACAAGTCTCATTTCTGAGCAGAATCCATTGTCCATATA
>NW_023234443.1:0-978 GCF_002007445.2 Ailuropoda melanoleuca | reverse complement strand
CTCTCTCTCTCTCTCTCTCTCTCTCAAATAAATAAATAAAATCTTTAAAAAAATAAAATACATAAGAAAAATCATAGTACTACAAGTCTTAGCCTCAGTAATCAGACAAGAGAAAGAAATAAAAAGCATCCAAATCAGCAAGGAAGAAGTCAAAATTTCACTATTTGCAGATGACAGGATACTCTATGTAGAAAACCCAAAACTCCACCATAAAGGTAGCTAGAACTCATACATGAATTCAGCAGAGTCACAGGATATAAAGTCAATGTGCAGAAATGTGTTGCATTTCTATACACCACTAACAAAGCAGGAGAAAAAGAAAGCAAGGAATCAATCCCATTTGCAATTGCACCAAAAACAAGATATCTATGAATAAATCTGACAAAGAGGTAAAAGGTCTCTACTCTGAAAACTACAGATGACTTATGAAAGACTTTGAAGAGGACACAAAGAAATGGAGAAGCATTCCAAGCTCAGGCATTCAGAGAACAAACATTGTTAAAATGTCTATCCTACCCAAAGCGATCTACACATTTAATGCAATCCCTATCAAAATACCACCAGCATTTTTCACAGGGCTAGAACAGACAGTCCTAAAATTTGTACAGAACTGCAAAAGACCCTGAAGAGCCAAAGCAATCCTGAAAAAGAAAAGCAAAACTCGGAGTCATCAGGATTCCAGGTTTCAAGCTACATTACAAATCTGTAGTGATCAAGACAGTAAGGTACTGGCACAAAAACAGACATGTAGATCAATGGAGCAGAAGAGAAAACCCAGAAATGCAACCACAACTATATGGTCAACTCCTCTTTGACAAAGCAGGAAAGAATATCTAGTGGGAATGGGAGAACGGTAAAAGTATTTTAAGGACCGGCACAATGGCACAGGTCCAAGTGCTAGATAGAGTAGGTGGCACTCTGGGGAGTTACAGGTCTTTCAGGGCCAAGGAGGTGGCTCTGAAAAGAGCCTTTGTTTTG
>NW_023234442.1:0-978 GCF_002007445.2 Ailuropoda melanoleuca | reverse complement strand
GATGGACTCCCTTCCTGATCCGGTGGCCCGACCCACACTGCAAGGTCCACCCATTCATGGGTCACTCTGTTCCTGAGTGACTGACGGGGGAGGAGACAGGATGGGGGAGCTGGTGCCAGGCTACCCAAATGAAGTCACGTCCTAGAACCTTACAGTCCCCAGCACTGATAAGCGATGAGGAAGTGATCCCCGCTTTTCTGCCAGCCCCAAGGCTAGAGTCACTTCCAGGACCCCAGCCGTCTGCCCACACGCTAGTGAAAGGCTGAGCATGCTGGGATGCGTGAATGAATTAATGCACAGAGGAGTGGAGGCCCACAAGAACTGCTATGAATGAATGAATGAATGAATGAATGAGGAGAATGGGTGGGAGCAAGGATAAATGAATGTACTGGGCAAATGACAGCGTGGATTACTCATGCAAGGAAGCAAGCCTACCTGATCGAACAAGGCTAGAGCTCACACTGGCTCTATTCCCACTCTCCTTTCCTCAGAGGAGAGAAAACTGAAGCACAGAGAGTTTAGCAACCTGCCTGGGGTCACACAGCTAGTCTGAGGCAGTGCTGGGACTCCCCCTTGGCAGGCCGGCCATAGGGCCTACCCTTCCAGCTCTCCTTGGGCTAGCATCGTGGCCCGAAGGAACTGCCTCCCCATAGCACCCCACCCCTCCCCCCCGCCCCCAGCCGATATTCAAAACAACCTAATGAAACCCAGCGCCCAGTCAAAATGGCGCTTAGTTTCACCGTCAAATCATTCTTGTTGTTGTTGTTGGCTGGGATTGGGCTGGAAGCAGATCTTGCCTTTTCCGTGATTGTTTCCAGTGGTTTTCAGCATGCCTGACTTCCTGCCTCTGCGCGCTGGAGGGGTAGCCAGACGCCTGGCAGGCTGGAGAGGGCTTGCCTTCACCTGGGCAGGTCACCAAAGGAAGGGGGAGTGTGACAGCCAAGAGGTGTCCTGGCCTACGCCTCCCGCAGCCCCACT
>NW_023234441.1:0-978 GCF_002007445.2 Ailuropoda melanoleuca | reverse complement strand
AGCTCCCCCCATCACTTACACCTCCCCCACATTGATCTCACTGGTGTTGCTCCAACAGCCCATCTCTCACCCACCTCAGAGTACTTGCATCTGATATCCCCGCAGCCTGGAATCGCTGTCCCCCAAATCTTCCAGTGGCTGACTTCCCATGCTCAGTTCTTGGCACTAACTTTCCCATCCCACCGGCACCCCCAGGATACCCATGTCTAATATCCCCTCCTTTCCCTGGCCCAGCACTTGCCATCTCTCTCCTGTGGCTTGATGAATTCTTTTCTTCCTGGTACTTCACACTGTCTATACCCATCTCACTAAGTTTTAAATGCCTGTTGTTCGTGTCCTCCATTAGAGTATTAGGTCTATATAGATAGAAACCCTGTTTGGCTTCTCCATTGCTCCATTCCCTGTTCGTGGCACCGAGGAGGTCCTCAGTAAAGAGGTGTTGAATAAATTATCCCACTAAGTCTTTCCAGCAACCCATAAGGCAAGCCCTGCACTACCTTTGAGGGCACTCGGGCTCAAAGAAGTTAGAATAATTTGCCCAAGCCACACAGCTGAAGACCAGAGTAGTGGGGCCCCAAGGGGGGCACACTGGGGGACAGAGTGGACCACAAGGCCAGGCTCTGTTGTATCAAAAGGATGGTGTGTCCCCTGGTTCTGGCGGGGAGATACGATTGGCTTGTTTTGATAATTTTGCACGCTAGCAAAGAACTGAAACCCGCTACTCAGGGATACACCTGGTCCTTTTAATAAGGAAGGCTGTTTTTCTAGGAGACCTTATCTGCAGGAGCAGAATAGGAAGGGGAATTGGGGGTGAGGACATTGGAGGCCCTCAAGATTTCACCAGATGTCAAGGCAGCACGTAAGATTGGACCTTCATTTTAGGCTTTTTATTGTACCCATGTTACACACGGTGTTACTGGTAAGAGAGAAGAGAAGAGGATTGGCCGCAAGGAGGTGAAGCAGCAGTCGTCACTGATT
>NW_023234439.1:0-978 GCF_002007445.2 Ailuropoda melanoleuca | reverse complement strand
GGGGCCGGCTGGGGACGGCAGCGGAGCCCGGGCCGGCTGTGAGCACATGCACCCGGAAAACGGGGCAGCTCCTCGGTGACAGGCTCCCGGCGGCCCCACCTCCTTAGAGCGAGCCTGCCGCCCTCCGTGCCGCCCTGTGCTGGTCAGAGCCACAGCCTGGACACGGCACAGAGCCAGGAGGGAGGACGGCCCTCCCTGAGCTGGAAAGATCCCAGCCCTGCTCCATGAGCTGAGCTCCTCTCAGAGCATCTGGGCTTTGCTGTGTCAGCTCCTCCCGGCTCCTGCAAGAGGCCCTCCCCCCAGGCTGGGTCTGGCTTCTCCTGGCCTTGCTCTCTCCATGGCAGACAATTGCTTGGGACCCCCAGGCCCCTGGATGCCAGAGGAGCCACCAGGGTCACGGTGGGGGAGTCCTGGATGACCTACGGAGCACGGAGGTCACGGCCATGACCCCGGGACACTCACAGCCTGGGATCGGTCCTCACTCCTGTGACCCAGTGTCACTATTGGCAGCAGCCCCCTTGATGACCAGAAATGCCCCTGCTGGGCTGAGAGGTGGGGCTGCCTGAGCCCCAGGGTCTCCCAGACAGCTGTCTGCCCTCCGCCACAGGGGGCTGTGAGCCAGGCCTTGTCCTGGGGGTGCTACAGACGTCCAAGCAGATCATTCTCGGGGGCCGGGCTATCCTCTGGCCCTCGGGGTGTTCAGGCTGTGAAGACCACACTGTCTACACAGCTTGTCGGATGCCTGCCCCGGGAGCCAGCACCTTCCCTGGCTGAGAACCCCAGCCGAGCAACCAAACCCGACACCTACTACTGAAAATCATGTCCCACTCCAATCTCAAGTGGCTTCATTTGTCCTTCAGACCATTGCTGGATCCTGGGGACACAGAGACAAAATGGGTTCACTGCAACCAGCAGAAGAGCCAGGGCCTAGGCGGGCTGGGAGGGGGCAGGAGGGGGCAGGACCCAAACTGGGAGGGG
>NW_023234438.1:0-978 GCF_002007445.2 Ailuropoda melanoleuca | reverse complement strand
GGAGATGCAAAGGGCAGAATCAATTCTACTTTTGCTCGTGTTCCTGCCAGCTTGTGTCAACCATTTACCATCACGATATCTCAGTTGTCCCATCTGTCAGCTCAAAGAGCCTTCGATGTATTTCAACATATCATGTTTTTAAGAACTCTCTACACTACATTCTGGTTCTTGGCAACTGTCATGGATGGATTCGACGCACCTCTCCCCGATGCCTGCCAGGAGGGAGCTGGAGGAAGGGCTTAGAGAATCTTCTCATGAATCTGCATAATGATCACATTCATGTTGCCATCAATGTGGGAGAATGGAATTAGGGGTGGCTGTCTTACTAGCATTGTGGGAATTTGCTTTTCAAGTACTCCATGTGAGGACTTCAGGGTTGGCCTAGAGCATGTGAAATGTCCTGATCTGGAAAACACTCTGGGGTTGGTAAAATTGGTGGCGTTTTAAAAACATGCCTGGTTAGGATGGTGATGTAAGAGTTGGCATCCTTGCATAAATGAGGGCATCATCAGAAACCTGGCAAGCCAAGGAACTCTCAGCGGAGCAGCATTTCTGGTCTGAGTGCACTGGCCCTGTGTCTGGGTCCCCACTTCACAGGGAACCTGCCCCCTGGTTCAGCCACGGGCCTGGTGGTACAAATGGAGCATTGCCAGCTGGGTGCTGGTCCGGCACTAGTGGGCAGAGAAGACCTCTTGGGAATTACCTGCCTATACAAAGACTCCCTTTTCTGTTTGATCCAGCCTCCAGTTTCTTTCCTTCCTATAGCTATCCTTAATGAGTCAAGCCCACATTGACCTTTTGCTTAACTGAATTTTAGTCATACTGCTTTTTGGGGGGTTGAGAGAAGTACATCTCTTATACTTACCCTTCTGCTTATCTATGCTATGCAACAAACCAGCCCCACATTTAATGGCTTGAAACAGTTAACATTTCATCATATCCTATCTCATGGTTTTGTGGATGAGGGATTCTTGCAGA
>NW_023234437.1:0-24623 GCF_002007445.2 Ailuropoda melanoleuca | reverse complement strand
TTCCATGAATATTCTTGAGCAACAAGAGGAATGTGCTGACAGGTATTCTGTGTCCTAGATGCCTTGGAGAAAGACTTCGATCCCACCAAAGGAGACAGCGCCGGAGGCATACCTCTCACCGTGGTGAGCTAGAAGTTCTTTGTCCGAGGAACAGATGTTGCTTTCTTGGTTTCTTTCCAATCAAATTCAAATGAAAATCAGACAACGTATATTTGAGATTATACATATATATCTCATACAATTTTCCTTTTTGGGAGAGCATTGAGTGGTTGTTTCTGCCAACCATTAGCTGATTCGAGAGGACATTTACCATTGGTGACACCAAACCTGGTTCTAAACTCTGTGCTAGGATCCTGTCCCTCAGTAACACTTTCTTCGGCTTGGATGAAGCATTTTGTAGTCACCGTCCTGAATGGACTGGACAGACAAGTCCCTCAGGAAAAGCAACTTCCTACAGGCTTCCAGTTCACTTACTTTGTGGTCATTGGACTCAACCACTGTGTTCCATCTGGGTTCCTAAAGTCATTGAGGGAAATAAAGCTCATGCAGACAGAGTATAGCATGACCTGAGCCTTATGGTATCCTCTTTTCTGTACCTGCAGGTGACCCCAGCAACCAGTGAGAGTGGTACATATTCTGGAATCAGCCTCTTCCTGAGACAAAACTCTAGATGGTAATGCAGGTGGGGCATCCTTGCAATCCTTAGTCTGGCGAGCCACCCTGATTGGGTTGGGGGGTGTGTGGGGGACCAGAGATTTCCCAGGTGAAAAAGTGTGTCCATGTGTCTACAGTCCTAGGAAGCCATTGTACTCCCTGTGTGTGGTGTGGGTATGTGTGTGTGAGGCTTGGGGTTGCGGTGTCTTTTGTGGCTCTATGTCGTATGATTGTTTGTGTGTGTTTTTGAGTGGTAGATAGGGAGAGCCAGACACAAAAAGAGAGATGCAGAGAGGGAGAGGGAGAGATGGAAAGAGTGAGAGAGAGATTGCATATTTCTCCAGTAGGTGTATCCCACTGCCACTGCACAATGGCCATTGTCCACATTCAAAAAAAAAAGAAAAGAGAAGAAAAGAAAAAGAAAGAAAATAAGAAAAGAAGAAAAGAAAAAAGAAAAGAAAGAAAAGAAAAGAAAGAAAAGTAAAGAAAGAAAAGAAAAGAAAAGAAAAAAGAAAAGAAAAGAAAGAAAATAAAAGAAAAGACGAGATAAAGAAATCTTGTCACAGGGCACACATTATAGCCCTATTACCGCGGGAGGCCAAGCGGTGGCCCTCAGCTCATGCCTGGGAACCAAATGCCTCCATATGCTCTAACCCCATTCATAGCGAGCAATGCTCCCCGAGTCATTCTGCTGCAGATGTGAGGTGAGAGGCACATCCTGGAGCACATTTCCTCTTCTCCTCACCACATCCCTTATACTGGGACCAGAGCAAGACCTGCACTTGGCTCCATGGGAGACAGGCTCATATGCAGCTGCCCGGAGACCCTCCCTGGCTGATGGGGATTCTAGAGGCCTGTGTGAAGGCTGCTGGGCTGGCAGCACACACTGGCTCTTATAGTCCCTCTGAGCTGGTCTCCTGTGACTGACCGGGCCAGGACAGAGGCTCTGGGAAGCGGGGCCAGGGTTTTTGCTCCTGTCAGATCCCACTGACAGCGATGGGCCTGGTCCCCACATCGTGGTGACGGCCCACCCTCGGACCTTCCATCCATCTGCTCGGGTTCTCCCCTAGTCCTTCCAGGTCTCAGGGTCTTTGGTGAACACTGCAGGTACTGGTGTTTATGTGGCCACACCAGCTGGAGAATGCCCATCACCCCAATGAGAGACTAGGGGAATTCGGACAAGTACCATTACCTCTGCTGTCACATTCATCTCCTCTCTGGGCTAGGACACTTATGGGCTGTCATCAATAGGAAGAGTGTCTCAAGTGCCCAAGATGAGCCCAGGCATGGGGCATCACTTGATTGCCCAGTTGATGGTCACTCTCATTGCCCAGCATCACCCCAGGCCCGTGGCAGCCGCCTCCACATTAGTTGCATTGGCTCATTGATCAACTGATTGACTAGGGAGCGTGTCAGTAAACCCATGATCATTCCTCCACTGTTCCCATTGCAGAGAACAGTCCGGTTGTTGGAGGTGACAGGAGAAGGGAAATAAGAAATTAATGATTCAGGGAGAGAGGAGGAAGGGTAGCAGGATGGAGCAGAGGAAGGTAGGAAATCATGGGGACAGAAAGTCATGGGCACCACCGTGGCTGCCTCTTGAAAGAATTGGCTGACTCACACTGCTTCCTGGTCCCAGTTGTGAAATCTGAGGGCTGGGAAGGGCCCAGAGACCCTGGACGCCTTTCTCATCAGTGAGGTAAAGGGATCACGGCCCTATGGGTGGTGATGTGGGGGGACTGCGGAGCTAAGGGCAGCATTGGGTTTTGGTCGGGGACATAATCCCAGGGGCAGTGGCCTGAGTCCTCACTTCACCCTGATTGTCCCCTCTCCTTTCCCAAGACCAGGCCATGACAATGCCCACTGTCGTCCGTAAGGAAGACGGCTTCGCAGGTTGTGAGGACTCGACGCATAGATCCACCATCCGCATGTAATTTATTTCATTTTCATACTTTTTTTTTAATAAAGATTTATTTATTTTATTTTGGGAGAGATTGGGATGGCACGAGTGGGGGAGGGACAGAGAAAGAGAGAGGGAGACCCCAAAGCAGAATCCGCACTGAGGGCAGAGCCTGACATGGGACTTGACCCCAGGACCCAGAGATCATGACCTGAGCAGAAATCAGGAGTCACATGCTTAACCGCCTTTGCCACCCAGGCACCCCTCTCCTCTCTCTTATTGATAAGGTCCTTTTTGTAGTTTTGGCCAAGTTCCTCTTTCCTGCTTTTTATGATCCTCCTCCTGCAGGACCTGGGCTCCTCCAGGCACTTGATGTTCTTGGATCTTCAAATCTATCATCTCTCTCTTCAGCCCTGTCATTTTGGGGGCTCAAGGCACAAGATGCAGAAATGTTCTATTTCTACCAACTGTCACCAGCTTTCTTGGGAATCCTCTAAACCTAACCCCTCTCCTCTTCCAGAAAAATATGTCTGATGCTCATGTGTACATCCATCACAATCCGAATTCTTGTTCCCCACGACTTCACCAACGATGATTTGGCTTTTCAGGGCCAACTCTAGACAATCTGATTGGAACAAAATCATTCATTTGAGAAGCATCATCGGAAAGGAGGAAGCCCAATGGGCAGCACATTTTGGATGCTATGCTGAGGCCTCCAAAAGAAATTCTGAATCCAAAGTTGTTTCACTAAGAGACCAGAAGGGTATATCCTTTTTGTTCTCTCCTGGACAGAACAGTGGCATACCTGGAGAGTCATGGCCCAGGAGTTCACTGAAGGCCCCTCTCCTTTTCCCATGTGCTCAATCAAGACTGAAAAAGGAAATCTAAGTTTCCCTTGTAATTCAGTTCTTATACAACGTGTGAATGATCTCTGACTTTGTCCAGAGAACAAAAAAGCCTCTAAAAAGGATTCTCTTTACTTGCTCTCAACCTTGGCCAAAAACAAATATAGAGTTTCACAAGAAATTACAATTTTGCTGCAACACAGTTCATTATTTAAGACATAAACTGTTTCAAGTGGGAAAAACATTTTCATCCTTCCATTAAAAGTAGCAAAACTTTCAGAAACCTGTGATCTCCCTGGGTGCAAATTCACACTAGTGTTGATGGCTCTCCAGTCCATTCCCTTGGGAACACATGGGCTCTCCCACTAAATGTTCTTATCTCTAGGAATTTCACTACCCAGACTAGATTGCACTACCCTACTACGTGCAGACATGGCAGCATATTGCAAAGAGCTCTTGTAATAGTGCCCAAGTTTTTCACCAACAGCTTCAGGCCTCCATTCCTGAAATCTTCCTAGAAGCCTCTTCATGGTCTTCAACCTCAGGAAGAGACATCAGAGAAAAACTGCCCTTACACATCCTTGGAAGGGACCCCTTCAGGTACTGTTTAAAAACAAAGCAGTGTAACTCCTGGGAGTTCACCCTTGGCTTCATATGTCTCCACTAAAATAAATAAAATAATTTAAAAAATCAGAATTTCACACAATTAGAGGGCTACTCAAACTGAGGTTTCTCAGAGATCCTCTGGAAATAGCCAGTCTTCAGAAGTAGGCAGTTGCCCCAAGATTTTCAGAACAGGCAAATTGGAGGGCTAGTGGGCAGTTTCCACACGAGATATTGGGTCAAGACTCCCATTTAAATCTTTTTCTGTTTTGTATCTGCTCAGTTAAAATAATTCTTCTCATTTTCCATAAACCCTTGTTGCCATTCACCCAGAATGACCCCTTTACTCCCATTTTCTTATTCTAATCATTCTACTAATTATTACCCTTGATAGGTCAGAACAACCCTGATGTCACTCCTGGGTTTCTGACTGCTGGATGTGCCATCCATCCCCAGACCCCATGGTAAGTTCCTCTGGGAACTTCCGATTTCATCAAATGAAATGAATCACCAAGGTTGGAAATTCCAACTCCTATGTCAGCTCCAAACCGAGGCCACTTTTGATGATTCAGGCACACGACTTGGAGGAATTACTACGTATGCCCCAAATTAGAACAGTGTTCCCTTTGGTGGGAAGTACACAAATAGAAAAAGCCTCTAAGAAACCTATCTCTAATGTTGGCAAAAGTGACTGGTAACTCTTGGCATGTCACTTAATCTCTCTACTTTTCAGTGCCTCCCACTAGAATATGGCTTACAGCCCCTGCACTGTCCCCACCCACCTCAATAGGGCTGACCTGAGGATTACAGGAGATGGTAACAGGTATTGTCCACGAGCAGTAAAGCATCCTTCCCATGTAAAGCTAAGAGTGAGCGTCCATCCCCTTTTGCTGTGGAGCCATCCACGTCCCCTCCCTGGATTCCACCACCACCAGTGTCTACCTTATTCTTGCAGTCACTCAGTGATTGAACACTTAGGGCGACTATGAAACACCAGTCATTTACTTTATTTTTCTTAAGGCTTTCCTTGTGTTTAATTACTTTTAGCCTCATAACATAATTCTAATAAGTAGGCCACAGTCACATTTCAACATCTCAGAACAGGCAAATGAGACACAGAGGGGTCTATGTAACTTTCTCAGGTGCTCGCGGCTCCTACATGGAGTGTGAACCCAGGCCGTCAGTCATGGGCACTGCAGTTTGCTTTGTTTCTCTGATGCCTCAGCCACATCAAGGTATTCGCTCACAGGAGCTGGTGGGTGTTTTAAGTGCGCACCCAACTGCAACAGTTACGGAAGTCCAAGTGGGGTTCAGGAGGCTCTGCTGGGCAGGCAGCAGGTGAATAAAGGGATGAAAGGATTAAACTATGAATAGATGATCACCCATCTCCCTGTGCTCTTCTGCCAGCGAGATATCCACAGTTGTTCTCTATCAGAATGCATTTACTGGGATCTTGCTTCAAGCCAGATGTCCACAGTTCTTCTCTATTGGAATGCATTTCCTGGGGTCTTTCTTCAAGAATGAAGAAATGTTTGCCTGAAGTCAAGAATATCACCTGACCCCAAGCAGTGATCCTGAAAACTCTGCCTCTGGCCAAACAACAGGGGGCACCCTACCAATGACCCAGTTGAAGGTACCATGGGAATGGACTCATTAGGTTCATTCAAGAAAAATGATGCTACTTTATTCAGTGACCCATATTTAAGAGAAAACCATCAAAATGTGAAACCACATTCTTCTCTTCTGTATGCAAAGGCAAATGATCAAGTCAATCAGTATCGCTGTAACTCCAGCAGTCAAGGTGCATTTCTAACTCAAGAATGGGCTCATCTTTACCAGTAACAACATCTTTAGCTAACGTACAGACCTTTAGCTGATGTTCGAACCAATATTGGCTGAGACAGATCGCTCCCTGAAAGAGTGTTCTTGGATTTTAAAAAATTAATAGGCATTATTGACAACAGGAGGTTTAGACAAATCTAAGAGTTGAACAGATAATATAGAAAGTTCCCATAACCCACGCCCCCCGACCCCAATTCCTCCACTAATAACATCTCATATGGATGTGGTACATTTGTTATAATTAACAAAACAATATCAATTCACTTTTATTAACTGGAGGTCTATAAAGGAATTCAATTTTGAAATATTCCCCAACATGGATGGACCTTGAAAACATATTATGCTCCGTGAGATAAAGCATGGAGAGAAAGACCAATATTGAATGATTCCACTTCAGGGCCTTGAAACCCTGCCACTCCAAGGACTTTGTGGGGAGGCCAAGACAGATGCCTTCCAGGTCTCCAGGGAGTCCAGGGTCTCATCAAGGCATGTGGCCTGTAAACAAGTAGGTGGTGAGNTGGTGAGTGGAACAGAGAGTGGAGGGCACTCCTCGCAGTTTGAGGGGCTGAGGAATTTTTCCTAGGTCGGCTCTGGGATTGCAGGTCCACCAGGAGTTGGCTGGATGGACCTGAACAGGCTCCTGCCTGTTGGTGATGAACAGAAGGGAGGAGAGTGCAGAGCAGAGAGGCCCAGGGGAGGCAAGCTACTGCGGATCCGACTGTGGAGCCATGGTCCTCAGGAGGGACAGCATTGTGTCCCCCAGGGGACATTTGGGAAGGACTGACTGCAATAGGTGGCTGCAGAAAGGGACCCGGGAGGCCTGGAGGCTGACTGAGCACAGTCCATGGGGACAGTAACCATTGTCACCACTCTGCCCTTGCTGTCATGGACCCAAGAAGCCCCTCTGCTGATCCAGAGCTTTCTGGGATTGTGGGGCACCCATCTATTGAGTAAACACAAGTTCTTTCTGGACCCCACGATTTCCCGACTTTGAGGCCCACATCATCTGTCAATGAGCAGGTTGGCTCTCTTCTGTGTTTGTAATCCCACCACACCCCACCAGCTCTGGTTTTAATCAGGGCAGGAGCACAGCTGGGTCCCATTCTGGGCCTGACAGTTGGCATTGCCTCTTCAGACATGCGTGGAGGCAGTCTGGCACAGCCTGGTTGGGAGGCTTGGTCATTCATAACATCTCATCAACTGCAATCCCTTGAAAACCAAGGAACTTTAGGAGCCATTCAGATCTGCGGAAGCAACCCCAGAACTGATAACATGCACCCCACTGCTTCCTTGGCAGGGGGGTATTATTTGCAGGGGAACCCCCAGGATGGAAGCCACGCTGGGGTTTCCTGGGTGCGCGCACAGTGGAGGGGCCAACAGAAGGGGACAGTGCTGAGCTGGCACCAGCTCCCATTTCCAAAACGGGATGTGTGGACAGACGGGAGGGTGACTGAGGGGAAAGACATGTAACCGTGGGAGAAGGGCGCACTTGAAGGAACATTCTAGGAGGAGGCACTGCCCTTGGCCCTGGGAGGATAAGGGGGGGTTGNAACCCCCAGGATGGGGGCCACACTGGGATTTCCTGGGGGTGGGTGCAGAGGAGGGCCAACAGCAGGGGACAGTGCTGAGCTGGTACCAGCTCCCATTCCTAAAGCTGGGATCTGTGGACAGACTGGGAGGATGACTGAGGGGAAAGACATGTAACCGTGGGAGAAGGGCGAACTTGAAGGAACATTCTAGGGGGAGGCACTGCCCTTGGCCCTGGGAGGATAAGGGGGGGTTGGCAGGAGGGGTGAGGAGGAACAGAAAAAGCAGGGAGCACTGGGCCTGCCCCTCAGGAGCACTGGTTGGTTCCTGCCATGTTCTCTCAGCTCCAACAGCCCTGGGGAAGATGAAACTGTGTCCACATCTTGGTGGTGGGAAGGATGAAGGGGAACGAGGGTCATGGGGGACCAGCACTCAGAGTCTCCATCCATCACCATGGCTGTGCCCTCCCTCTCAGATGCTGGCAGAGGAGGAAGAATGTCAGGGAAAGAAAGCAGAGTGGTGGTGGCAGGTTGGCGGGAGTGCAGGGTCCAAGGGGGGTGACGTGACCAATGTGTTGTCCTCCTGCCCTGTCCACAGGGTACCAGATCCCCTACGGCCTGGCCAGCAACAGCCCCAGCACATTCACAACGGTGGAGGTGGGGACCACGGTGAGGCAGTTCACCACAGCCAAACTGACCCTGGAGTCGGCATGCATCTTCAGGCTTTTGGCCAAGACGAAACACCACTAGGGGCTGCTGCTGGTGGCCACTGTCATCACCACTGAGAAAAGACGTATGACCCGGATCCCAAGTCCACGGTTGTGGTGATGTGGGGAGGAGAGCTGGGCCTAAATGGGAGCCATGAACTTGCTGGGTCCACGGCTTCCTGGGTCAGGCCCTGTACTGTTGCATGTCTGCACAGCCTGACATTTACCAGAAAGACAGGAACGTCCCAGGTTTAAAGCTGGAGACGCAGCTCAGCGAGGTTGTGTAACTGGCACAGGGTGGCTCTGAGTATTCCTGTTGGAGTGCAGCTCCCTGAAGCCAGGCACTTGATCGCTGATGTTCAAAATCAGGTGCCCAGCTCAGCAGGGGCTCAATAAACAAGTTTTCTACCCAGCAGTCATAGGGAGATCTGTCTCCACGGACGCTGCTTTCATTCCAAGCACTGGTGAGATGCTTATTGTACATTGTCTTGGTTTATCCTCACCAAGGCCTGGGGAACAAAGTGCTGTGAGCCCCAGTTCTACAGAAGTGGAGCCCAGACGGATTCAGTCATTTGCCTGGGACACAGCTGTGAGGCCGTGACATGGACACCCTCCACAGACACTCAGTCTCCTCCACCTACAGAAATCTGCTGTGGGTTCCCATCTCAGCGAGCACCTGACATGCCCCCCAGCCTCACTCTAGAATCTGTCTCAGCAGGCTCCCTCCCCATGGCCAACCCAACTCCAGGCTGGGAGATCAGAGCCAGACCCAGAGGTCTCAGGGAAGAGGATGACAGGAAGTTGCTTGCATACAGAGTAAACGGGTGGGAGCTGGGATTCCCCAAGCATCAGGCTCTGGAGCTGTGTGAACTTAGGCAAGGCCCTTCCCCTCTCTGTTTCCTGCACTCACCTGGTGGCCTCTTGGGAAGCCTCAGGGCCAACATGGTCCGCAGATCTCCAGGGACAGAGCTGGTGCCATGGCTGCACTCAGAATGTGAGCCAGTGACCCCGTGGCCTGCAGGATCACTCTAGGAGAAGATCTAGAGAGTCTTAGGGAGGCATGAATTGAACCCAGAGTGCTTGGAAAACTATTCCAAGGGCCGATCTGAAGCCTACAAAAGGTAGAAGGCAAAGGAGCCTAGCGGGCACTGAGATCATACCACGTTCTGGCCACCTTCCAGGCACTGTGGCTCACTGCTCTCTCAAATTCCATCACAAGCAGGCTGAGCACCTGGGGAAGCTAATGCCCCACAAAGTGGAAGGGCCCACTGAGCTCTGGCAGCTGCTTGGAGGCCACCCCAGCTGGAACACCCAGCTGCTCAGGACAGGGCTGCTCGGCCCAGGCACACGGCTGACCCTTGCAATGGCCAACAGAGGGACGCTGGTGTCCCCTATCTGTGGCTTCGGATCTTCCAGGGATCCACACCTTCCAGGGGAAGGCCATAGCTTGCTGTGAGTCCCCCGACCTCAACCACCAAGCCTCAGTCCCCCAAGGATGAAGACAAATGCACAGCCCCTCCTCCTCTGACAAAGGTTACCTCTACTGCTAACTGGAGGAAGGAAGTCTTGAAGTCACTGGAGACGCCAAAGCTTGAGGTGGGTGGAGAGACAGCCATGCATAGTTGGCCCCTGGCTTTTGGCACATAGCGCTGTCTGACCTGCAGCTGCCAGCATAGGGGTGGGGTTGGCAAGACCGGGGACAGGCACCAGGAGAACCCCTCCTGCAGCTTTGGCCCAGGTCCTCAGGCTCCCCCTTGTCTGGGGCATGCTCAGGGCCCTGAGTGCCTCTCCCAAAGGCTCTTGCCATCTTCCTCAGAGTTAATGCAGCCCCGTAGGGAAATTCAGCACTTTCTAAGGCACAGGGAAGGCCAGGTTTGCTAAAGGTGTGATGTGACTTAAATCCAGATGGAAGCATTATCAGGAGTGCCCTTCAGTGGGCACCCTGGTCCACAGCGGGGCTGCTGCTGATGGGGCTGGGGGATGCATGCCCACACCTCAGCCCACATGCCAACCACCCGCACCACCTGCCTTGGGCCCATTGAGCTTTGGGGATGTCTGCCAGGGCCTGCAGACCCCCCCAGCAGAGCTTCTCCAATTGCCAGTATGCCCAGGAGGGTGGTCCTTGTGGCTGGTGAGGGGATGCAGGGCTCTTGCTTTGAGGGAGGAGGACCCCGACAGCCCAAGTGTGTGCTCCAAGAGGAGCCCCAACCGCAGTCAGGTGGAAGGGCTCTTCCCACCATCACCTTAGGTTCGGCGATCATCATTGCTTCATTACCCACCACACATTCTCAACAGGATCAATCATCTTCATGATAATCAATTATTCCTTCCTCTGTGGGGTTCCTCTGCTGCAATTGATGGGATGGGGAGATGCATGCTGGGAATGATCCAAGCTCGGGAGCCAGGTCCCCACTCCCTGTTCTCTGCATTCCCTGTTGCCAGAACTGTGGGACAGAGTGGCGGTGACACGCCCCAGAGGAGCCGAGTGGGACACCCTCTGTGATTCAGGCTCGGGTTGGCTTCCAGGAAGAAGGAGTCAGCATGACAGATGCACCAAGCCTGAGATCACAGGGAGAGTCCATAGGGGCCTGGATGTGCTCTGCAGAGCCCAGTTGTCAACTTCGAGATGTTGTAGGGACGTGTGGTTGCCACGGAGCACGTGTGGGCTCATCCTCCTGTCTGTCCGACTGTCTCCGGCAGGAGAGAACAGCACTTTGGGAGCAAGCCAGGGTCTCCCGTGAGGTCCAGGCTGGGGCAGGTCCAGAGTTGGCCGTGAGGGAGCCACAGGTGCCTGCGGAACTGGGAATGAGCTCCCTGTTCTCTGCCCTCATGGGCAGCCCGCGTCCTCATGCTTGAGCTCACATGGTGCCTTCCTGGAGAAGCAGCCAGTCACGTGTCCCTTNTCTATCATCTCTCTCTTCAGCCCTGTCATTTTGGGGGCTCAAGGCACGAGATTCACAAATGTTCTATTTCTACCAACTGTCACCAGCTCTCTTGGGAATCCTCTAAACCTAACCCCTCTCCTCTTCCAGAAAAAAATGTCTGATGCTCATGTGTACATTCATCACAATCCGAATTCTTGTTCCCCACAACTTCACCAATGATGATTTGGCTTTTCAGGGCCAACTCTAGACAACCTGATTGGAGCAAAATCATTCATTTAAGAAGCATCAATGGAAAGGAGGAAGCCCAATGGGCAGCATATTTTGGATGCTATGTTGAGGCCTCCAAAAGAAATTCTGAATCCAAAGTTGTTTCACTAAGAGACCAGAAGGGTATATCCTTTTTGTTCTCTCCTGGACAGAACAGTGGCATACCTGGACAGTCATGGCCCAGGAGTTCACTGAAGACCCCTCTCCTTTTCCCATGTGCTCAATCAAGACTGAAAAAGGAAATCTAAGTTTCCCTTATAATTCAGTTATTATACAACCTGTGAATGACCTCCGACTTTTTCCAGAGAACAAAGAAGCCTCTAAAAAGGATTCTCTTTACTTGCTCTCAACCTTGGCCAAAAAGAAATATATTTTCACAAGAAATTACAATTTTGCTGGAACACAGTTCATTATTTAAGACATAAACTGTTTCAAGTGGGCAAAACGTTTTCATCCTTCCATTAAAAGTAGTGAAACTTTCAGAAACCTGTGAGCTCCCTGGATGCAAATACACACTAGCGATGATGGCTCTCCAGTCCGTTCCCTTGGGAACACACGAGCTCTCCCACTAAATGAGTAGCTGGAAGTTCCTTATCTCTAGGAATTTCACTACCCAGACTAGATTTCACTGCCCTACTACGTGCAGACATGGCAGCATATTGCAAAGAGCTCTTGTAATAGTGCCCAAGGTTTTCACCAACAGCTTCAGGCCTCCATTCCTGAAATCTTCCTAGAAGCCTCTTCATGGTCTTCAACCTCAGGAAGAGACATCAGAGAAAAACTGCCCTTACACATCATTGGAAGGGACCCCTTCAGGTACTGCTTAAAAACAAAGCAGTGTAACTCCTGGGAGTTCACCCTTGGCTTCATATGTCTCCACTAAAATAAATAAAATAATTTAAAAAATCAGAATTTCACACAATTAGAGGCCTATTCAAACTGAGGCTTCTCAGAGATCCTCCGGAAATAGCCAGTCTTCAGAAGCAGCCAGTTGCCCCAAGATTTTCAGAACAGGAAAATTGTGATGGCTAGTGGGCAGTTTCCACACAAGATATTGGGTCAAGGCTCCCATTTAATTCTTTTTCTGTTTTGTATCTGCTCAGTTAAAATAATTCTTCTCATTCTCCATAAACCCTTGTTGCCATTCACCCAGAATGACCCCTTTACTCCCGTTTTCTTATTCTAATCATTGTACTAATTATTACCCTTGATAGGTCAGTACATCCCTGATGTCACTCCTGGGTTTCTGACTGCTGGATGTGCTATCCATCCACGGACCCCATGGTAAGTTCCTCCGGGAACTTCCGATTTCATCAAATGAAATGAATGACCAAGGTTGGAAATTCCAACTCCTATGTCAGCTCCAAACCGAGGCCACTTTCGATGATTCAGGCACACGACTTGGAGGAATTATTACATATGCCCCAAATTAGAACAGTGTTCCCTTTGGTGGGAAGTACATAAATAGAAAAAGCCTGTAAGAAAACTATCTCTAATGTTGGCAAAAGTGACTGGTAACTCTTGACATGTCACTTGATCTCTCTACGTTTCAGTGCTTCCCACTAGAATATGGCTTACAGCCCCTGCTCTGCCCCCACCCACCTCAATAGGGCTGACCTGAGGATTACAGGAGATGGTAACAGGTATTGTCCACGAGCAGTAAAGCATCCTTCCCATGTAAAGCTAAGAGTGAGCATCCATCGTCTCTTGCTGTGGAGCCATCCATGTCCCGTCTCTGGATTCTACCACCACCAGTGTCTACCTTATTCTTGTAGTCGCTCAGTGATTGAACACTTAGGGCGATTATGAAACACCAGTCATTTATTTTATTTTTATTAAGGCTTTCCTTGTGTTTAATTACTGTTAGCCTCATAACATAATTCTAGNCTCATAACATAATTCTAATAAGTAGGCCACAGTCACATTTCAACATCTCAGAACAGGCAAATGAGACACAGAGGGGTCTACGTAACTTTCTCAGGTGCTTGCGGCTCCTACATGGAGTGTGAACCCAGGCTGTCAGTCATGGACACTGCAGTTTACTTTGTTTCTATGATGCCTCAGCCCNGGCCACATCAAGGTATTCGCTCACAGGAGCTGGTGGGTGTTGTACGTGCACACCCAACTGCAACAGCTCCAGAAGTCCGAGTGGGGTTCAGGAGGCTCTGCTGGGCAGGCAGCAGGTGAATAAAGGGATGAAAGGATTGAACTATGAATAGATGATCACCCATCTCCCTGTGTTCTTCTGCCAGCGAGATGTCCACAGTTGTTCTCTATCAGAATGCATTTACTGGGATCTTGCTTCAAGCCAGATGTCCACAGTTCTTCTCTATTGGAATGCATTTCCTGGGGTCTTGCTTCAAGGATGAAGAAATGTTCGCCTGAAGTCAAGAATATCACCTGACCCCAAGCAGTGATTCTGAAAACTCCGCCTCTGGCCAAACAACAGGGGGTGCCCTACCAATGACCCAGTTGAAGGTACTGTGGGAATGGACTCATTAGGTTCATTCAAGAAAAATGATGCTACTTTATTCAGTGACCCATATTTAAGAGAAAACCTTCGAAATGTGAAGCCACATTCTTCTCTTCTGAGAATATGCAAAGGCAAGTGATCAAGTCAATCAGCATCACTGTAACTCCAGCCATCAAGATGCATTTCTAACTCAAGAATGGGCTCATCTTTACCAGTAAACAACATCTTTAGCTAACGTACAGACCTTTAGCTGATGTTCGAACCAATATTGGCTGAGACAGATCGCTCCCTGAAAGAGAGTTCTCGGATTTTAAAAAATTAATCAGCATTATTGACAACAGGAGGTTTAGACAAATCTAAGAGTTGAACAGATAATATAGAAAGTTCCCATAACCCATGCCCCCCAACCCCAATTCCTCCACTAATAACATCTTATATGGATGTGGTGCATTTGTTATAATAAGCAAAACAATATTGATAGACTTTTATTAACTGAAGGTCTATAAAGAAATTCAATTTTGAAATATGCCCCAACATGGACGGAACTTGAAAACGTATTATGCTCTGTGAGATAAAGCACGGAGAGAAAGACCAACATTGCACGATTCCACTTCAGGGCCCTGAAACCCTACCACTCCAAGGACTTTGCGGGGAGGCCAAGACAGATGCCTTCTAGGTCTCCAGGGAGCCCAGGGTCTCATCAAAGCATATGGCGTGTAAACAAGTAGGTGGTGAGCAGAACAGAGAGTGGAGGGCACTCCTCGCAGTTTGAGGGGCTGAGGAATTTTTCCTAGGTCAGCTCTGGGATTGCAGGTCCACCAGGAGTTGGCTGGATGGACCCGAAGAGGCTCCTGCCTGTTGGTGATGAACAGAAGGGAGGAGAGTGCAGAGCAGAGAAGCCCAGGGGAGGCAAGCTGCTGCGGGTCTGACTGTGGAGCCATGGTCCTCAGGAGGGACAGTGTTGTGTCCCCCAGGGGACATTTGGGAAGGACTGACTGTGATAGGTGGCTGCAGAAAGGGACCCGGGAGGCCTGGAGGCTGACTGAGCACAGTCCATGGGGACAGTAACCATTGTCACCACTCTGCCCTTGCTGTCATGGACCCAAGAAGCCTGTCTGCTGATCCAGAGCTTTCTGGGATCGTGGGGCATGCATCTATTGAGTAAACACAAGTTCTTTCTGGACCCCACGATTTCCCGACTTTGAGGCCCACATCATCTGTCAATGAGCAGGTTGGCTGTCTTCTGTGTTTGTGGATGTCACCACACCCCACCAGCTCTGGTTTTAATCAGGGCAGGAGCACAGCTGGCTCCCGGGCTGGGTCTGACAGTTGGCATTGCCTCTTCAGACATGCGTGGAGGCAGTCTGGTGCAGCCTGGTTGGGAGGCTTGGTCATTCATAACATCTCATCAACTGCAATCCCTTGAAAACCAAGGAACTTTAGGAGCCATTCACAGCTACAGAAGCCCCCCAGAACTGATAACATGCACCCCACTGCTTCCTTGGCAGGGGCCTATTATTTGCAGGGGAGCCCCCAGGATGGGGGCCACGCTGGGTTTTCCTGGGGGTGGGAGCAGAGGAGGGGCCGACAGCAGGGGACAGTGCTGAGCTGGCACCAGCTCCCATTCCCAAAGCTGGGATCTATGGACAGATGGGGGAGGATGACTGAGGGGAAAGACATGTAATCGTGGGAGAAGGGCACACTTGAAGGAACATTCTAGGAGGAGGCACTGCCCTTGGCCCTGGGAGGATAAGGGGGGGGTGGCAGGAGGGGTGAGGAGGAAGAGAAAAAGCAGGGAGCACTGGGCCTTCCCTTCAGGAGCACTGGTTGGTTCCTGCCATGTTCTCTCAGCTCCAACAGCCCTGGGGAAAATGAAACTGTGTCCACATCTTGGTGGCGGGAAGGATGAAGGAAACGAGGGTCATGGGGGCCCAGCAATCAGAGTCTCCATCCATCACCACGGCTGTGCCCTCCCTCTCAGATGCTGTCAGAGGAGGAAGAATGTTGGGGAAAGAAAGCCGAGTGGTAGTGGCAGGGTGGCGGGAATGCGGGGTCCGAGGGGGGTGACATGACCAATGTGTGGTCCTCCTGACCTGTCCACAGGGTACCAGATCCCCTACCACCTGGCCAGCAACAGCCCCAGCACGTTCACGACGGTGGAGGTGGGAACCACGGTGAGACAGTTCACAGCAGCCAAGCTGGCCCTGGAGTCAGCATACATCTTCAGGCTTTTGGCCAAGATGAAACACCACTAGGGGCTGCTGCTGGTGGCCACTGTCATCACCACTGAGAAGAGACGTACGACCCTGGGGCCCAAGTCCGCTGTCATGGTGCTGTGGGGAGGAGAGCTGGGCCTAAATGGGAGCCATGAACCTGCTGGGTCCACGGCTTCCTGGGTCAGGCCCTGCACTGTCTCATGTCTGCACAGCCCGACATTTACCAGAAAGACAAGAATGTCCCAGGTTTAAAGCTGGAGACGCAGCTCAGCGAGGTTGTGTAACTGGCCCAGGGTGGCTCTGAGTCATCCTGTTGGAGTGCAGCTCCCTGAAGCCAGGCACTTGATCGCTGATGTTCAAAACCAGGTGCCCAGCTCAGCAGGGGCTCAATAAACAAGTTTTCTACCCAGCAGTCATAGGAAGATCTGTCTCCACGGACGCTGCTTTCGTTCCAAGCACTGGTGAGATGCTTATCGTACATTGTCTTGGTTTATCCTCACCAAGGCCTGGGGAACAAAGCACTGTGAGCCCCAGTTCTACAGAAGAAGTGGGGCCCAGATGGATTCAGTCATTTGCCAGGGACACAGCTGTGAGGCCATGACGTGGACACCCTCCACAGACACTCAGTCTCCTCTACCTACAGAAATCTGCTGTGGGTTCCCATCTCAGTGAGCACCCGACATGCCCTCCAGCCTCACTCTGGAATCTGCCTCAGCAGGCTCCCTCCCCAGGGCCACCCCAACTCCAGGTTGGGAGATCAAGGCCAGACCCAGAGGTCTCAGGGAAGAGGATGACAGGAAGGTGCTTGCACACAGAGTAAACTGGTGGGCTCTGGGAGTCCCCAAGCATCAGGCTCTGGAGGTGTGTGACCTTAGGCAAGGCCCCTCCCCTCTCTGTTCCCTGCACTCACCTGGTGGCCTCTTGGCCAGCATGGTCCACAGAACTGCAGGGACAGAGCTGGTGCCATGGCTGCACTCAGAATGTGAGCCAGTGACCCCGTGGCCTGCGGGATCACTCTAGGAGAAGATCTAGACAGTCTTAGGGAGGTATGAATTGAACCCAGAGTGGTTGGAAAACTATCCCAAGGGCCAATCTGAAACCTACAAAAGGTAGAAGGCAAAGGAGCCTAGCGTGCACTGAGCCCGTACCACGCTCTGGCCACCTTCCAGGCACTGCAGCTCACTGCTCTCTCAAATTTCCTCACAAGCAGGCTGAGCAGCTGGGGAAGCTGATGCCCCACAAGGTGGAAGGGCCCACTGAGCTCTGGCAGCTGCTTGGAGGCCGCCCTGGCTGGAACACCCAGCTGCTCAGGACAGGGCTGCTCAGCCCAGGCACACGGCTGACCCTTGCGATGGCCAATGGGGGGATGCTGGTGTCCCCTATCTGTGGCTTTGGCTCTTCCAGGGCCCCACACCTTCCAGGGGAAGGCCATAGCCTGCTTTGTGTCCCCCAACCTCAACCACCGAGCCTCAGTCCCCCAAGGATGAAGACAAATGCACAGCCCCTCCTCCTTTGACAAAGGTTACCTCTACTGCTAACTAGGGGAAGGAAGCCTTGAAGTCACTGGAGATGCCAAAGCTTGAGGTGGGTGGAGAGACAGCCATGCATAGTTGGCCCCTGGCTTTTGGCACATAGTGCTGTCTGACCTGCAGCTGCCAGCACAGGGGTGGGGCTGGCGAGACTGGGGACAGGTGCCAGGAGGACCCCTCCTGCAGCTTTGGCCCAGGTCCTCAGGCTCCCCCTTGCCCGGGGCATGCTCAGGGCCCTGTGTGCCTCTCCCAATGGCTCTTGCCATCTTCCTCAGAGTTGATGCAGCCCCATAGGGAAATTCAGCACTTTCTAAGTCCCAGGGAAAGCCAGGTTTGCTAAAGGTGTGACGTGACTTAAATCCAGATGAAAGCATTATCAGGAGTGCCCTCCAGGAGGCACCCTGGTCCACAGCGGGGCTGCTGCTGATGGGGCTGGGGGATGCATGCCCACACCTCAGCCCACATGCCAACCACCCGCACCACCTGCCTTGGGCCCCTAGAGCTTAGGGGAAGTCTGCCAGGGCCTGCAGAACCCCCCCAGCAGAGCGTCACCAATTGCCCGTATGCCCAGGAGGGTGGTCCTTGTGACTGGTGAGGGGATGCAGGGCTCTTGCTTTGAGGGAGGAGGACCCCAACAGCCCAAGTGTGTGCTCCCAGTGGAGTGCCAACCGCAGTCAGGTGGAAGGGCTCCTCCTGCCATCAGCTCAGGGTCGGCGATCATCACTGCTTCATTACCCACCACACATTCTCAACAGGATCAATCATCTTCATGATAAACAATCAATTATTCCTTCCTCTGTGGGGTTCCTCTGCTGCAATTGATGGGACGGGGAGATGCATGCTGGGAACAGTCCAAGCTCGGGAGCCAGGTCCCCGCTCCCTGCGCTCTGCACTCCCAGTCACCAGCACTGTGGGGACAGAGTGGCAGTGACATGCCCCAGAGGATCCAAGTGGGACACCGTCTGTGTTTTAGGCTCTGGTTGGCTTCCAGGAAGAAGGAGTCAGCATGACAGATGCACTGAGCCTGAGATCACAGGGAGAATCCACAGGGGCCTGGATGTGCTCAGCAAAGCCCAGGTGTCAACTTCGAGATGTTGTAGGGACGTGTGGTTGCCACGGAGCACATGTGGGCTCATCCTCCTGTCTGTCTGACTGTCTCCGGCAAGAGAGAGCAGCGCTTTGGGAGCAAGCCAGGGTCTCCCGTGAGGTCCAGGCTGGGGCAGGTCCAGAGTTGGCTGTGAGGGAGCTGCAGGTGCCTGCGGAACTGGGAATGAGCTCCCTGTTCTCTGCCCTCATGGGCAACCCGCGTCCTCATGCTTGAGCTCACATGGTGCCTTCCTGGAGAAGCAGCTGGTCACGTGTCCCTGGTCTGTTCTGTTTTGGTTGCAGAGCGTGCAGTGCCCCTCCCCCTCCCGAGAGCTCCTGTGTCACAGGCAGAAGTGACTGCGCACAGCCTCCAGCTCCAGTGGGTCCCGGGCAGCGACAGCCCCCCCATCCACTACTTCATTGTGCAGGTGCGAAGGCTGCCCCAGGGAGAGCAGCAGACCTACTCCTCATCCATCCGCCACAAGGCCAAAGCCTGTGCTGTTGAAAGCTACCCAGAGCCAGGCGCACCCTCCCCGGGGAAGAGAGCAGGGAATACGTGTGGGCCAGAGACGCACCTGGACAGCTGGACTCTCTTCTCCTAGTGCACACTCCCTGTACCAGGGGCCAGGACTCCCACCTCCTGGAGCCACTCTGGCCTCTGCCCTGGGTCTGTCCTCTGGGCACGCCCTGTGCATGTCATGTGCATACCCCAGGTCCCAGAGATGGATGAGGCACAGATGATGGGGCCAGGGAGCCTGGAAGTATTGGCTCCAGTGCCACATCCCCTGAGAGGCAGATGTGGAGGAGAAGGGGGAAGGGGTATCACAGGCTGAGAGAGTTGCGCCTTCTCTTTGTGCTCTCTGTCCTAGTCAGCAAAGCAGACTTGTTCTGTCATCCATTAGTGATGGCTGATGAGGGAAATGGGAGAGGCACCCCCACTGCACCTTGAGAACCCAGCATTTATCCAGCTGCTGAGGGAACCACCAAGCAAAGGCGGAGGGGAGTGGTGCCAAACACCACAGCTAAGTTCTTGGCACCTACAGCCTCATTGGGGCCCCTCCTCATGTTCCCACCCCCTTCTACAGTGAAGGACCAGAGCACCCCCTCTGCAGTGAGGGACCCGGACACCCTCCCCTCTGCAGTGAAGGACCAGGGCACCCCCTCTCTATGGTGGGAGAGCAGGGCACCCCCTCTACAGTGGGGGGCCAAGGTAGCCCCCTCTGCAGTGGGGGATGAGGGCACACACACCCCTGTGCTATGGTTGGAGACCAGGGCATTCTCCTTTATGATGGCCCATAGGAGACCAGGTCTATCTAACCATCTAGGTGAGGGTTCTCAGAAGTGGCCTCAGGCCTTGTGTCTCCACAAGCAGGCCTGGGCTGTGCAGGCTCACGCCACCCTGTAGAAGCCCCCTGGGTCTTTCTGGTGGGCAGACCTGTCTGGGAGCTGGCCTCGCATCTTTCCTGTCCTCCTCCTCTGGCCCTGACTGTGGTCACGTTCCCTGAAGCTCACGTCAGGCTGTGAGGGGGCCACAAAGGAGCATGTCCCACCTGCTCTGAGTGTTCCAGGACCCTGGCCAGCACGTCTCATTGGGATCATGGAGGAGGCCTATACCCCATTCCCAGGNATTCCCAGGCTGGCCAATGTTCCTCTCACCTTTCAGATAGAACACCATGTACTGATTCCCCCCTATTCTGAGCACTGTGCTGTGAAATCTCACATTTCTTGTTGAACCCGCATGATAGCCCAGTGGTGGGAGATCATCGTCCCCATTCTACAGAGGAGAGCTGAGGATCGCAAAGGCCATATTCAGCTGCAGCCCCAGCACCTCCCACGGGTGCAACTCCTGACTGTCCTCCTTTGCAAGGCTGCCCAGCTCAGCTTCTGCATGCTACTGAACCTCAGCCAAGGGAAAGGAGCAGCCGGGGTGGGGGAGCTCCTGCACCGGCCTTGATCCTCAGTCACCCTCTCCCCCAGCGCAGTTCAAGCTGTGGGGGAGGGGGGGACTGGCATGTGGCTCTGTCTCTGCCTCTGACACGTGGCAACAGCAAAGTTTAGAGAGCAAAGGAGCTCCCTCTCCTGGGTTCAAGGTGTAAGCATGTGACTGGGGTGCCACGTGATGCACACGTGGGTGTGGTCAGCACTGGGCATTGCAGGGAGTCACCCCTTTGGTCAGCCATGTGAAAGACAGGAGAAAAAGGAACTCCAATGGCCTTTTCTGTCCCGGAGCTTCCTGAGATCAAACAGACAATGGTGAGCAGGGGACGTCACGTTGGAAAGGAGGGGTCCATGTTTCCCAGCAGACAGTTTGATTTGGTGTGGGAGACGTTGTGGTCCGTCCCCTCCAGGGTCCCTTCCACTCGTCAGCAGACACACGCCGTGGGCCGAGTTTCTAGGAAAGCAGCACTTTGCACGTGGCCATGGTGTGGCCTCCCTCCTGTTCAACACCCTCAAAGCAACTTTATCCTCCTCTTTCTTGACGTTCTTTTTACATTTTATGTTTGCCGATTGTTTGAAATCTGCCAATGACCAGAAAACATAAAAGTTTAAACCAAAGTTCAAAGCAAAAAGTTTTGCCATCTACATCAAGTGGCTGTCCCCACATTTAGAAGGTGTGGGTCTGGAGCAGGAGGGAGGTTCTGGGTTGAGGGACATATCAGTGCTGCATCCCGCAGACCTACAGTACCATAGAGGAGGGGAAGGCCCGTGAGCCCAGAGCCACACAGACATTCTGGGTGTTACTAGGATGGGACAGTAGCAGTGTGAGTTCAGCTGACAGCCATGTATCCACCGATAACAGGTCCTGCTGTTCCTCTGCGTGTCCCCAGGGCGATGCTATGGGCCCAATTGGGAGGGCTGGATGGGGATTACTGTGTGAAACTAGAGGGATTCAGTTCAAGTCAGGAAGCTGGCCCCATCTCCATGGGGTTCTTTCTTTTCTTCTTCCATACCATTTAAAAAAATAAAGCCATGTGAAAAGTCAGTTTAATTTAAATTGCCACGGATATCCTGCATGGGATCAATATTCTTTGATCTTTGTGATGCTAATCACGAGTTCTTAATAGATGAGGCATAAAGGCAGTGGTAGGTAGCCTCTAAAATGATCAGGACTCAGGCTTTATTTTCATAACCAAACCGGGCAATGAATGTAGGGAGCTCCTTCTGTGTATGAGACTCTGCCTCCAGCTCCGTGGCAGGGGCAGGGACAGGAAGCCACCTCCTTGCCACCCCCACCTGAGTACTTTGGCTGTGGAGCTGAACAGGCAGGTCAAGCACAAGCTTGGTTTTTTTTTTTTTTTAAAGATTTTATTTATTTATTCGACAGAGATAGAGACAGCCAGCGAGAGAGGGAACACAAGCAGGGGGAGTGGGAGAGGAAGAAGCAGGCTCATAGCAGAGGAGCCTGATGTGGGGCTCGATCCCATAACGCCGGGATCACGCCCTGAGCCGAAGGCAGACGCCTAACCGCTGTGCCACCAGGCGCCCCACAAGCTTGGTTTCTAACTGCGCTTGCTTCTCACGAGCTTGGACAGTGAGCGTCCTGAGCCAACGACCTGTTCCCTCCCCAGACAGCTGGAGTTTAGGAAAAGGTGTTACCTCAAACATGTACCTAAATCCAGCCAGTTTCGAGTGTGGATGGCAGAAAGCTGGTGGGTAGAGGGTGCTGAGTGGGAAAAGGCCAAGGGAGTTTGTGCGTGGCGGATGCAACTGGGGACAGCGAGGTCACTCTGGGCAGGGGTAGAGGAGGACTTTGAGAAGACAAGAAAGAGGAGGTCACATGTAGGAATTGCCTATTCCTTGAGGGGGTCATGTCCTGTGACTGTCATGGCAGCCCTGAGAGGGCCGGGTACCGGTACCACCATTCTCACAGATAAATAAAGGGAGGCTCAGAGAAGTTTGACAACTGGCCCAGGCTCGGATGCCAGGACCAGACTTTGGATTCTGGTTGGGCCGACCCTGACATGGGCCTGGCATGTGAACAGGGAACAGAACTGGGGGAAATGAGAGGGGTTGAGGAAGAGGGTCCAGGATGGTTTGTGCCTTTCTTGACAGTCACCAGCACTGAAGTCCTGCTCTGCCTCAGGGGGGAGCACGGCAAGAGCCCAGGGGCGGGTGGAGGCCAGTTCAGGACTGGGAGGTAGACAGGGGTCTAAAGGACTGGCTATGCAGGGATGAGGAGGAAGGGTTGGGTGAGCTTGCAGGGGCCCGGGGCCCAGGAGAGGGGACACTGGGACTGTTGTCACCTCCCATGGAGTTCCCTTCACTGCTGCTGGGTCCCTCTTGGTCTGTTTTTAGGGCACCTAGTGGGCTTCCTACCCCAAGAAGAAGGTGCTCCTGCAGCTCAGCCCCTGGGTGTGCCCTGTGGCCCCCGAGACAGCTAACAGTCCTGTAAATGACCAAAGCCCGGGAAACAGGCCTAAAGCTGGGAACTCTTCTTCCTGCTCTCCATGAACCCTCCCCTTAACCCCAGACCCTGGCGGACACTTGCAGCTGTCTGATGTGTGTGAACTGCATCCCTGCTATGTGTGCTGGGGTGGGAATGGAGGAGGCGGCCCTGCCTCAGATTCCAAAACAAAGCGTTAGAGAACAGTAGGTGCTAAACATGGAGGGATCAGTAACACATCTGACACATGTCCTCAATGTAACATGCTAAGTGAACACGAGCACTAAATACAAGGACGAAGGTCATTTCTGGCACGCTGACATGTGCCAGACACCATGTTGATGGTTACGAGTGTCCCCTCATTCACCCCTCCCGAGTCCTACCCCCATTCCTTCCTCCCTCCCTCCCCTTCCTTCCTCTCTTCCTCCCTTCCTCACCAAGTGCCTCCTAGGTGCGGGGCCTTGTTCTTGGTGCTCAGGGCACAGCAGTGAAGGAGACCACCTCGGTCCCTGTCCCTGTGGAGGAAGGCAGACAGTTGTCCAGGAGGTGGAACGGTTACTTACAAATCATGGTGGGGTTGGTGAGGGGATGGATGGGCCTAGAAGGCTGTGTGCAGGGCATGGGCTCTTCCTGGAGCCACTTGAGCAGCTGCCAGAGGGTCCTGATGATAAGGAGAGCAGCCAGGATGAAGTGAGTGTGCCTTGGGTACTAGAGTTTCTTTCCTGTGCTTCTTCGCCGGCAAGACCGCCTCATGATCTCAGTGCTTCTGTCAGCCCAGGTGAGATGCTTCTGGCTCACTGACCTGCCCGAGGCTATGTGGGGGTTAGCATGTAGGCTGTTGGGCTTCAGAGTGCACGTTTCTGACAACTGCCCTGGGTCACCGTCTAATCTAAGAAGGAGAAGCTAATGCAAATATGGGGCCTCAGGTGGTTGAGGCAGGAACCCAAGGAAAAAACCATGTGCTTGTCACCAGAATTAGATTAAAATAGTTCCTAGGAAGCCAGGAACAGATAGGAAACAATTTGTTTTAACTTTATAAAGGATAGCTCCCCCAGAAACCAGGAACAAAGAGCATTATTAAGGATGGAACTTTGGAAGCACCCCCAGGACAGACAGGGCCAAAGCAAGGTCACCTGGCATGCCTTCTCCAGCTGTGGAATGGGGACACAGAGAGGTTAGGAGACAGACCTGTGGTCACAGACCAGCCATAGTAGGGCAAGCTGGCACGAGAGCATCCTTTGAGGTGCCGGCCGACAGAGAACCACTGTACTCCCATCTTAGGCAGGAGGGCATATGAAAACAGTTAGAGGAAGATTCTTCTGATCCAGTGTCCAAAGATAGTTATCAGTCTTTGAAAACACAGGAACCTTCCTCTAGGCAAAGGATTACCCAGACCCCATTTGCAAATCAGATGGAAGTGGGGCTGCTGTTGTCTGACTCGGGGTCATGGGAACCCTCTGGTCTCCAAGAGGATCCCTCAGAGCCTCTGGGGGTTCCACGGTGCTCAGTTTGAAACCCACGAGTTTACAGGTTGGCCTGGGAGGAAGGACAGAGGACCAGCATAGAGGCGGTGAGGGTTTGCCCACTGGTAGCTGAGGAAGCAGGAAGAGTCCAGAGCCACTCCTGCTCTCCTGGGCTGGGAGATGGACACAGGGGCAGAGCCTCGCCTGAAACAGAGCAGTTGTCAGTGGGGCAGGGGTGGGGGG
>NW_023234436.1:0-978 GCF_002007445.2 Ailuropoda melanoleuca | reverse complement strand
GAGGGAGCAAAAGCCACACGTGATACACTAGCACCTTGCACGCTGGCACTATTCCTTCTTTACTCGGTTAATTCTCTGTTCATTTGACAAGTATTTGTTAAACCCGAAAGAGACACACAAGGAACAGATGCTAGAGTCTCTGGTCTTTGGACAATAAAGGTTTGGAGGTGAGGAGGAGGGACAGGCTGAGGAAAGGCCTGGGGCAGAACTCGGCTGTTGTAGAGGATGGTGAGGTCCCGTGAGCTAGGTGTCTCAGAAGCAGAAATCCAAAGCAAGGCATTCCAGACTCTGAGGCTCAGCATTTCCCTGGCAAGGCCAAGGGCACCGGGAAGACTTCTGTGCAGGGACTCACGATTTGAGAAAGCAGCTCAGGTTTAGGCAGTTGAGTCTGTCAGTGAGGCCTGAAACAGAATCAAGAGGGACCTGGAGGCTGAGACCAGGGGGAGGCTGTTGCTCTCACCTAGGTGTGGGGTGACATGAGTTCAATTAAGACTGTGTGGCCTGGAGTGGGAGAGAAGGTGCAGATGAGGAGGTATTCTGAAAGAAGGAAGAACGGATTACTTTTGGTGTTGGAGCTTCATTTTGGAAGAAGCAAACAGAACTCGTGTGTTTGCAGTGGGGAAGACTGGGAGGATAAGGATATTGCTGATGGAAATATGGAAATTCCAAAGGGGGGGATGGCATATGGCTGGATGAATTCATATGGGATGTGATGCATTTGACTTAACAGTGAGATTTTAACTGGAGGTGTTGAGTAGAGCCAGTTGGAGATGAGCAATTTGTCTCAGTCATTAAAGGAAGCAAAGGCAGTGAGAATAAAAGGGGTAGGGGATTGAGCATTAGAAGGTCAGCAGGGTAGGAGGAGCCAAAGGAGTATAACTAGAATTCTTCAAAGAGATAGGAAGAACCCAATTTCTTCTGAACTAACAGGCAATATCTCTCTTTCCTTTTTTTTTTTAAATGATTTATTTATTTTGG
>NW_023234435.1:0-978 GCF_002007445.2 Ailuropoda melanoleuca | reverse complement strand
GCCTTTTTATTCTGTTGTTGGTTTCTTGTGCTGTGCAGAAGCTTTTTGGTTTGATGTAGTCCCACTTGTTTTTGTTGTTGTTGCCTTGAATGAATATGTGTCTCTTTGGTTACTGAAGGAACCAGTAAGAGGAGAATGTCTTGGCCAAAGTTATTGTCACTATTCTTCAAAAGAGTGTTTAGAGTCCCTATCTTTTTAAAGACCTAGGGCAGCAGTGGCATGTGACAGCACCTCACTAGCATTCCATAGTACTGTTGACTTCCCTGCAGGTTTATTATTGCCAGTAGCCAATGTGTATAGTGCAGAAAGTTGTGTCTATTATCAGTTGCCTCATTATTTCTTGACTTGAACTGGATTCCTAGAAATGAGAGGAAGGAATGAACAAAAAGGGTAGTCAAACATGTTCCTATCTTGATTGATCCCATCCTTAGAGGAATGGTAGTCCAGGTTCTGTGAATGTGATTTTGGCTAGATGTATAATTTGGGGGATATAGGGACCTGATAATGTCTCCTGTCCCTACTCCAGTTGCTCACTCTGTTTCTTTAGCTTATTTTTGTCTGCCTAATAATCTCCGCAGTGGAGACGAGGAAGGATCAGGTGAGGGAGGAGAGATGAGCAGAGACATATTCATGTTGTCTTTTTATTACCTTTTTTACCACATAGTGCAGGCATATCTCTCTGGAAACAATATTTGTAAATGATGACTGCATTCCTGTACTAGCTCCCAAGCTTATTTAGTTCATAATAACACAGATGAAATACATACATTCACAGTAGTATGCTTTTAAAGTCATTATAATTATTGTGGTTAATTACTCAGTTATTTTAGCCACATTAAATTTTAGGTAGAGTTCTGGAGGTTAGCTGGGGAAATTTGATCATTAATTATGAGGGAGGATGCATCCTGTATTCTAAATAGTCATTTTCACAAACTGTAGGTGTATAGTGTATTTGTAAGTTGGGAATGATTCCTTCTT
>NW_023234434.1:0-1429 GCF_002007445.2 Ailuropoda melanoleuca | reverse complement strand
CAGTACCATGCTGTCTTTGTGATCACAGCTTTGTAGTACAGCTCGAAATCCGGCATCGTGATGCCCCCAGCGCTGTTTTTCCCTTTCAACAGTTCCTTGGCGATTCGGGGCCTTTTCTGTTTCCATACAAATTTAAGGACTCTTTGTACCAGTTCTTTGAAAAATGTCAACGANCCTGCTTTATCAAAGATTAGTTGCCCAAAGAGCCGAGGGTCCATTTCTGGGTTCTCTATTCTGTTCCATTGGTCTATGTATCTGTTTTTGTGCCAGTACCATGCTGTCTTTGTGATCACAGCTTTGTAGTACAGCTCGAAATCCGGCATCGTGATGCCCCCAGCGCTGTTTTTCCCTTTCAACAGTTCCTTGGCGATTCGGGGCCTTTTCTGTTTCCATACAAATTTAAGGACTCTTTGTACCAGTTCTTTGAAAAATGTCAACGATATTTTGATCGGGATGGCATTGAAAGTGTAGATTGCTCTGGGTAGCATGGACATTTTAACTATGTTAATTCTTCCGATCCATGAGCATGAAATATTTTTCCAATTTTGCGTCTTCTTCGATGTATTTCAAGAGTGATTTATAGTTTCTAGAATACAGATCCTTTACGACTCTGGTTAAGTTAATTCCAAGGTAACGTATGGTTTTTGGTGCTATTGTAAATGAGATGGATTCCCTAATTTCCCTTTCTTCAGTCTCATTATTCGTGTATAAAAATGCAAGTGATTTCTGAGTATTGATTTTGTATCCCGCCGCATTACTGAATTGCTCTATAACTTCTGGATTCTTTTGGGTTTTCCGTATAGAGTATCATGTCATCTGCGAAGAGAGACATTTTGACTTCTTCTTTGCCGATTTGGATACATTTGATCCCTTTTTGTCGTCTGATTGCTGTTGCAAGGACTTCTAGTACTATGTTGAATGATAGTGTCGAGAGTGGGCATCCTTGTTGTGTTCCTGATCTTAAGGGAAAGGCTTCCAGCTTTTCCCCATTGAGAATAATGCTTGCAGTAGGCTTTTCATAGATGGCTTTTATGAGATTGAGAAATGTACCCTCTATTCCTACACTCTGAAGGGTTTTAATCANTTTTAATCAGGAAATGATGCTGTATTTTGTCAAATGCTTTTTCAGTATCAATTGAGAGGATCATATGGTTCCTGAGTCTTTTCTTGTTGATACGATGTATCACACTGATTGATTTGCGAATGTTGAACCATGCTTGCATCCCAAGTATGAATCCCACTTGGTCATGATGGATAATCCTTTTAATGTACTGTTGAGGATTCTATTAGCAAGGATCTTGTTGAGGATTTTGGCATCCATATTCATGAGGGAAATCAGTCTGTAATTCTCCTTTTTTATGGGGTCTTTGCCTGGTTTGGGGATCAAGGTAATATTAGCCTCATAGAATGAGTTTGGTAGCTTTCCTTC
>NW_023234433.1:0-978 GCF_002007445.2 Ailuropoda melanoleuca | reverse complement strand
AGAGGAGCCTGATGTGGGGCTCGATCCCATAACGCCGGGATCACGCCCTGAGCCGAAGGCAAACACTTAATGACTGCGCCACCCAGGCGCCCCTCTTGCATACCTTTCTTTCTCCCTCTCACTCTGTGAGTGATTCCATCATAGTAAGCAGATGAGCGTTTAACGCCATGCCTTGCCAAGAGGAGCGCTAACGAGAAACATCGCGGAACTGGGTTTTTAAATGGATAATTGCATTTCTGTGAAGTGGGATCCGTCGACTTCGAGTGGGAACATCACATGCCCATAAAACATTTCTAAACGTGTTTTCAAGTTCAAGTCCTGCAGTTTCAATTCGCCTCCATGACCGTGCCATTGACAGTATTTCTTGTCGCTTGACACAATCAACGTGTCGAGAGAGAGAAGTAAATGGGCCCCACTTCGGTTAAACAGCAGAATTCAGACGGATGTGTTAGGGCTTACAAAGGGCTCCGAGCTGCTGAGTTATAGCAAAGGAAGGCACATTCTTTCTGCCATATTTTCTAGAAACCCCAGAACTTTGTGTCTAATTTCCATAGAGTCAGGGAAGAGAAGAGCCTATGGTTGCCAAACACGGGGAAGTGTGGCTGGGATTCCGTCCAAGAAAATTCCTTCTTGTAGAACTGAAAGACCCTACCTATTCTCCTGACATATCCCGTAATCACTGAAGAAGAACGAGCCTTTTTCAAACCCAAACTTCAAGCCCTGATGGGGAAACATCCCCATTATCGTAGCCTATCTGGTCCTTGAAACATCTTCAATGTGCAAATGGATTTGAGTTCAGAGTCTCAATTCTATGGATCAAAAACAGGGAGGGGGGGCGCCTGGGTGGCGCAGTCATTAAGCGTCTGCCTTCGGTTCAGGGCGTGATCCCGGCGTTATGGGATCGAGCCCCACATCGGGCTCCTCCACTGGGAAGCCTGCTTCTTCCTCTCCCACTCCCCCTGCTTGTGTTCCCTCTCT
>NW_023234432.1:0-978 GCF_002007445.2 Ailuropoda melanoleuca | reverse complement strand
GTGGGTAATTACAAGGTAGAATTATGAGAAGAAATATTAAACCTGACTCTGCTATTTTCCAGGGAGGAGACAGTATTTGGCCTTTGTGAGCCTTCGCATCCACGCAGATCAGACTGGGCGGCTACCGAGAAGCAGGTGTATTTCTGGCAAAGTAAAGCATCCTCGGGGGGTTGTTGAAAGAATCCAACTAGATGAGGCACTTGGTCCTTGACATTTGCTGCTCAATCTGTCAAGAATGTTATGTTTTTTTTCTCCTCAAACTTTCCGTCTTCATCTCTGTCCTGCTCATTCTTACTTATTACAAGGCTAGTCTTAGAAATGCCGCCTGGGGCTTCTCGGACTCTTCTCGGCTGGCCCTCCCTGTAGTGGGTGCCATAGGTCCCCGACTGTCCCTATAGCACCTCCTTTACTAGTCCATTTCCTGGACACTAGTCCAGTTCCCTCTCGACTCCATAAAGGTGGGAGTCCTGTCAGTGGTTTACACTACTGTGTTTCCAGGGACCAGCACAGAGCCTTGTACATCACGGGCAGTCAGTGAGTAAATGACTGAGAGAATTAATCGGGCATCTAAGTCCCATCCTTAGTGACTTAGGCTACAGATGAACAGCATGCTGGGAAACAGATCCGTGGTTTGAAGTTAACTTGACTGGAGCAGGCAAAAACGTCTCTGGGACCACACAAGGATATTTGGGCGTCATTTCATCTTCTTCTGTTTCCATCAATAAACAACTCAGCTTATCGAGTGGAAGCTCTGGCACAGAGGCAAGAGCAATAGGCAATGCCTCCTCGAATTCCAGCTGTGTCATTCGTAAGCTCTTCGATGCCAGTTTTCCATCTGTCTGACTCTGATTACTAGCTTATAGATGGAGAATAATAATGTCGCACATGTGTGCATATAATTTAAATTTTAACTTAATTTACATATGTTAATTATCGACTGCATTGAGTAGTTAATACTTAACTTCATATATATATATA
>NW_023234431.1:0-978 GCF_002007445.2 Ailuropoda melanoleuca | reverse complement strand
CCTGAGAGGTCTCTATGGCAAGCACAGAGGTCCTACTGAGGTCCTCCTGCCAAGAGCCAACAGGAACTTGGGTAGCATGGGAGTGAGCCAACCTTGGACGTGAACCCTCACAGTCAAGCCTTCAGGTGACTGCAGCCCGTGTTTGCATCTTGACTTCAACCTCATGAGAGACCCTGGTCAGAACCTCCCAGCAAGTCACTTCTGGATTCCTGATAACCCAGACACAAAATGAGATCAGAAATGTTCATTGATTTAAGCTGCTGGGTTTTTAGGTAGTTTGTTGCCTAGCAGTAGATAGTAGAGGAAAGGCCACAGTTAAGTTTTTGACGTTACCATAATCTTAATGACACCATCTATATGGATGAACCCCCAAAGAGAAAATCCCAGAATGATTTCATGTATGAATCGAGGAGGAAAAGTCCCTCTGAAATATTAAAATGTGTGCAGCCAGTATTTAAGATAATCATATTACATGACCAAAAAAGATTTGGCCTTGGAATGCAAGTATGGAGTAACATTAGGAAATCTACCTGTATTTCCTTGTCGCAGGATAAAAGAGGAAAAGCATATGATTCTATCAAATGCCAAAAATTCACATATCACTCCTAAAAAAACTCTTAAAATATATTTAGAAGGAAACTGATCAACACATACAGATTTCACACTCACACACGTGTGCACGCAGGCAAGCAAGCTTTTCATTTAGCATGAACTACCAAAGCCACTTCAATGAGAAGGAAGAAAAAGACAGTGACGTGTGCTAGGATACCTGACATGGCATGTTTGTGATTTTAGCTAACACAGTAACATGATAAAAGTAACTAACAGAAATAGACATTGGAAAGAATATAAAAATTTTTGGTTTGTTAATGATAGTATTTATGTAATGGAAAACGAAATAGTCCTTTAAATCATTCAACATTGATTAGAACGGACAAAGTTTAGTAATCCGATAGATATAAAGTGCATGTAAATAAT
>NW_023234430.1:0-978 GCF_002007445.2 Ailuropoda melanoleuca | reverse complement strand
CTTTGAGAGAATCAATCAAATTGATAGACCACTGGCAAAACTTGTCCAAAAACAAAGAGAAAGGACTGAGTATTTGTTCTTTAAGGATTTTGTTTGCTTCTGCCTGACATCCTAAGGATATGCCTGGGATGGAACTTTTTTTCATGAAGATCCTTCGAAGAATGCAAACATGAAGCCCAAACTTGCATGAGGGCAGATGAATGGTTAAACATTCTCAGAGGTTAATTTTTTTCCACATCTAGATCACAGACAAAGAAAGTAGGTAGTTGAATATTATTCTATTCTTGTACTAAGGATATATCCCAAGATCCTGGCATTATGAAGGATGATAAATTCCAGCTCCCTAGCATTCATGGGGCCATGTCTGCTCTCTTGTTTCCAGTTGAACATTAAAACCGAAACTTCTTAATTTCTGAGCTTCAGAAACCTTTATGTATATGAAACCATCCAAAGCATAATCTTTTATCTTGGTGGGACCTGAACTAACCTCTTTCACATAATAGAAAACCAAACCAATAAAGAGAAACAATGTTTTTGAAGATAATTTAGGCTTTCTGCCGAACACTGTATATCTACTGAACATTGCATTATCTCATTTAATTCCCAGAGCAACCCTAAAGACAAGTAATATCCTCATTTTTACATATAAGAAAACAAAGGCTCAGAGAAGTAAGTAATTTTCTCAAAGTCACACAGCTATAAGCTTCATAGACAGGACATAATCCTAAGTTCCGTAGATGCCACCACCCAGGCTTTCTCTCATTATATGTGTGTGTGTGTATATATGTAATATATATATTTAATATTCTCTATTATTATATATTAATTATTATTATTATATTATTATATATATTATATATTAATATACTTTCCTCCTGAAAAGCACCTTTCTGTAGTATACTCCCTCTATATTATATTATTATATATTAATATATTATTATATATTAATTATTATATTATTATGTATTAATATACTTA
>NW_023234429.1:0-978 GCF_002007445.2 Ailuropoda melanoleuca | reverse complement strand
TTTATTTATTTATTTATTTATTTATTAGATTTTTATTTATTTATTTGACAGAGACAGCCAGCGAGAGAGGGAACACAGGCAGAGGGAGTAGGAGAGGAAGAAGCAGGCTCCTAGTGGAGGAGCCTGATGTGGGACTGGATCCCAGAGCACCGGGATCACGCCCTGAGCCGAAGGCAGATGCTTAACGACTGCGCCACCCAGGCACCCCTGAAAGTTTATTTTAAAGTTAATTTTGCAGTTTAAAATTTTGGTTTTTATTTTCAATAGACAGTTCATTAAATGGCTAGGTTGTGATTTAATTTCTGTGCCTTTGTAAGAGTTAAATAAATCTTCAAAAAAAGATAACTATCTCTTGTCAGACCATGAGGTTTCATTTTGGATCCAGAAAAAAGTTGTGGCAAATTTGGGGAGAAAGTAGATCATATTCGTATTTCCTGATGTGCCAAGCTTGTTCTTCATCCACCTAGGAGGAGCTGATCCAAATATCTGTCTTCTTGAAAGACCATTACATTAGGTTCACTTGAATAAGAAGGTGGTAAAGAAACCTGGCATTCTTAACAGATTCATTAAAGGGAAGAGAAGAGGCTGGTAAACATGAAAGTGTGCCACCACACGGAGGGTCACATGGAAATATGTGCAAAGAAGAATAGGACTCAGATGTCATATAGCTGTCTCCATCTGTTTGAATCTTAGTCTCAAATCCTAAGTCTGCTGAGCCTAGACTTTTCCCTGCCAAATCCATCCTGAGTATCCTGACTTGAATCACCGATCCAAAGGGCCAGAAGACCAGGTTGGGGGATGGTTGATACTCTCCAAGCTTGGAGCAAAATGGACTGTGTGGGAGATGTGATATAAAGGCCTCCATTTGGGGCAGTGATTGCTTTTCAGGGAATTTTATACTTGGGAGCAAATCATTGGGCCAGTGAATGTCAGTGACTGCTGGGTGGTAAATATATATATATATATATATATATATAT
>NW_023234428.1:0-978 GCF_002007445.2 Ailuropoda melanoleuca | reverse complement strand
AAAAAAAAAAAGAAGTTTTCGTAAAACCAAGAGACTAAATGCATTCATTTGTGCAACTTTGTTTTTGAGGACCAGTTGTGTGCTGGGCCCTGCTATGGGCACTGGGGCGGGGGTTCAACCGTACCGGCTGCTGTCAGCACCCTGCTCCTACCCCCCAGGGCTCATCCTTCTCTGTCTCCCCAGCTTCCTACTGTAGGTAACTGTGACTGCTTCAGGGCTGTCTTGGGCTGCAGCAGCACGCTCAGCCCGTGAGCAGGGCAGCGTGGGGACTGATACTGCTGGACTAGTCTTCAATTTACAGTTGGGGGCTGGTGAAAAATACTGCTTGGTGGGGGCAACTCTGAGGCGCGCTCTCCATCTTTTCCCAGAGGTCCCCATTGGGAATATGACTCAGTCGCTTGTTAACACATCTTGTTTTGGCTGCCTACCCTTCCATCTTACTTTCCCAATCCCCTATGGGTGCTTCCTGGGATCACTTCCCAAATGAGCCATTGCCCTTGAGTCCTTGACTCAGGGTCTGCCCTGGGAAAAGGGGGATATTCCAACCTGTCCTTGTAAGGCTTTCAGTGATGTGTCTGCGTGTGTTTTTAGATAATAATGAAAGTTCCTGTAGGTCTAGTTTAGTCAAGGAAGCAGAGCCAAGGACCTGAAACTGCCTTTCATCAGGGTAAGCCCCCATCGGCCTTTAACCAACCTCCTGATTATTTGCCAAATATTTACTGACTGCCAACTGTGAACCAGTCCCATACTGGGCTTTGGGACAGGGAGCTAAGCATTGGATGGGAAAAGAAAACTTTAAGACCTCTCCTTTAAGATCCACTGGAATTCTCTAGATTTAGAGAAACAAGAGCTATTCCTAGCTTGGTAAGAGGAAGAAAGGACTAACCCATGAACTAGTTTGAGGATGAAAGGAAGGCAACAGGAGATAAATGTTGGGTTGTAGGACAGCTCACAGGTACAAGCTAGATAGAGAATTAT
>NW_023234427.1:0-978 GCF_002007445.2 Ailuropoda melanoleuca | reverse complement strand
AAATTACCTTTTTCCTTCCTGTTTTGGCCTCATTCATGCTTAAAATCCTGACTGGAAGAACACACTTGTTGGTATTCAATCTAAGGCTTGACTTCAAAGGTTTTCCATCATGCTAAGCTGCTTTAGGAATGTCCTGGTCATATGAAGGGTGGGGTACCGTGCAACCCTGCAGCAACTGATAACGTTTCCTGCTCTAAACTCAGGATGCACATAAATATTCTGAACGTCTTGATCACTCAGGGCTGACAAGACAGTGTCTGGCCAACTCTCACATTTAAAACCAGGAAATATGCTCCATTTCCTGCCTTGGAATGCTGGGAAACTGCATAGATGTACGCGAAGGGCTGTTCTGAGTCCTGTAAAATATTCAAGGGTGAGAGTGGGGTTTGCGCTTAAGTTCTAGTTGAGGTAACTCTAGTGAATTTACGCACAACTAAATATTTGCAGAATTACTTCCATATGACCTTTCTTTTTGAAGACAAATGACTCATTCCCTTACTGACTCAAGTAACATTTTCATAAACTTTTCCATGAAATAAAGAAATTGAGGGCATGGGGTTCCTATTTTCCTGCCCACAGATACTGCCATTTGGCAAGGGCCAGGTGAATGTTCCTTGCAGACATTCAATTTTATATATATTGCCACTGGCGTATAACTGAAAACTCTTTATAGATAGTAAACACATAACCTTGTTAGATAAACCATATACCTTTTCAATGTTAAAAGATGTAAGCATAAACATTCTTATTTATATATGTAACTGAGACTTTACATGAACAGTTCTGGGGCCTTTCTTTTCTCTTACAAAGTTATTTTCCTAAACTGTGGGCTTTGTAAAAATGATGAAAATGTACACGTCTTTGATAAGCTCGGTGGAAAAACAAACTTTTTAAACTGGCTACCCTACTTCCTGTATTCATGGGGCCCTGGAACCCACAGTAAACTGGCCTTGCCCTTTACTCCTTCAATCTGGAAGT
>NW_023234426.1:1640-1811 GCF_002007445.2 Ailuropoda melanoleuca | reverse complement strand
AAGGACAGGAGAGAAACAGAAGGCCGTCGTCTGGCCGGATTTTGTATAATGTCCATTTTTTGTTTTTGTGTGTGTGTGTTTTTTAAAGATTTTATTTATTTATTTGACAGAGACAGCCAGCGAGAGAGGGAACACAAGCAGGAGGAATGGGAGAGGAAGAAGCAGGCTCAT
>NW_023234426.1:268-1477 GCF_002007445.2 Ailuropoda melanoleuca | reverse complement strand
AAGATTTTATTTATTTATTTGACAGAGACAGCCAGCGAGAGAGGGAACACAAGCAGGAGGAATGGGAGAGGAAGAAGCAGGCTCATAGAGGAGGAGCCTGATGTGGGGCTCGATCCCAGGACTCCGGGATCACGCCCTGAGCCGAAGGCAGACGCTTAACAACTGCGCCACCAGGCGCCCCTGTATAATGTCCATTTTTTGAAGCCTAGAGTTGCCTGAGTTTTGCAGAAGCGGCACTGTTCGACTGTTTGGGAAATGCCAGCACATGTGGGCAGCAGCCCCCAGAGTCTGGCATTTGCAGGACAGTGAGGACCCGACATCGGGGCATAACACCCGGCGTGGGAGAGGCAGCCTGGCCACTGGGCTTACTCGCAGGGCTGCTGGGAGCAGCCAGGGGCTCTCTCCCAAACAGCGAACAGGAAACGCAGGGCTCAGCGAAGCGGCTGCCTTCGGGCTGCTCCTCCGACCCCCTCCCCGAGAATCTCCTCTGTGTCAGCTTCCTCGTAATATCAGCATCACACAAACAACTTCTTCCAGAGGCAATGCACCCTAAGCAAGCTTCCCGGAGCAGCAGAGAGGCTAACCGCTCTCGCCAGCAGCTGGAAGCCCTCCTGCCAACAGCAACAATAGTGAAACTCAGAACGGAACCTCAAAACCAAGCCCGACAAGGAAGTTTACCTTCTCCAGGGGCACGCGTGGTAGTTTAGGCCAGTTTCTAGGATGGGAGGAGGGAGGAAGATCTCAAACCCAAACTCAGAGTGCAGTTAGCAGGCCCCAGACACCTCTCAAGGCTGTGTAAACAGCCCCCCTTCTCCCATACACGTTCCCAACACTCAGTCCTTCCAACTACCTGACTTTCTTTCCTCCCACCCAGCTTCCCACACCACTCCTGGGCACACTCTGTCCATCTTAAAGACAGATCAAGCAATTCTCTCCATCTCCTTCAAATTGGGGAGATGGATGCGGGCATGGATCCTTCTAAGGAGTGAATAAAGGCTCTTCATGGCCATCCTTTAAGGACCACGCCAAGGGGGCGATTTCCTTAAAGTTGGACCTTGATTTCCACATTAAGGTGTAAACACCAGCAGATGTGTTTTCCCAGTGACCACCAATTCGGTCACAGGACTAGAACATTAAAGAGAGATCCAAAAGATGCCTATAAAACCTAAAAAAAGGAGTGCGCACGCACGCACGTGCACACGCACACGC
>NW_023234426.1:0-258 GCF_002007445.2 Ailuropoda melanoleuca | reverse complement strand
CACACACACACACACAGCTAACAGCATAGCCAGAAAGGCACTCTGAGAAGCTGCTGGCCAAGGTCACGGATCCAAAGCCCCAAAGCAACCAGCATGTATGGAGGAAGACTGAATGATCCATTCAGATTTGAGATCAAAATTCCCAGTTGCACACCATCTTCTTTCCCTTCAATGTCCAAACTCCAGCCAGGATGCCCATCTCCATTGTGGCCTGGGCCATAAAGGTCTCATTAGTTACCTGTACTTACTCTTTCTTCC
>NW_023234425.1:0-978 GCF_002007445.2 Ailuropoda melanoleuca | reverse complement strand
GTGCCACGCATGGGCTGACATTCTTCACGAGTCTGGTGCAGGCACAGATGTGCATCTTTCCACCTGCCTGTCCTGCGGTTTGTAAAACAGGCCCGGCCTCCTCCCCCCATGCGGTCGCCGCTGGCATCACAGACGTGAGGCAAGTCAGGGTGGCAGAGTCCTTTGAAAACTGTCTGAAGCAAGAAACTAAAAGCACAAACTATCATTATTGCTGTCAGCACCGCTAATCCTTTCACTGGGGATGCCAGGGGTCCTGGACGGAGAACAGAACTCGGAGGTGTGATTAGCTAAATTTAGCTCAGGACACAAAAGTCTGCAGCTTTGAGCTTCTCATTTTGACAAACGCTGAGCTTGGAACTGCTGCCGATCTTTTGATTTCATTCCCTTGGTGGCCGAAGGAGCCAGGAGAGAATTACTTTCAGACAAGGATCTTCGCTGTTTGCATAGCACACATTTCCATGAGGCTGCAAACGCATGCTTTATTAAATTTCCTTTGAAATATAAGGCTTTGATTTAGGGGCAAGAATGTTTCCTATGCCTTAAAAATGCCCTGCAAGTGAACACCAGAGCAGAGCGTCCTTGCAGGGTGAGAACCAGGCAGGACCCCTGCTCCCCCCCAAGCCTGGGAGCAGGAACTCTGCTTTGCGAGAGCCACAGAGAGCAGCGGGGACACACTGGGTTAGTCTCCGGGGTGGCCTGGGCGCCTAAACAGCAGATATTTATTCCCAAACAGTCTGGAGGCTGGAAGTCCAAGATCCAGGTGTTGGGCGGGCTGGTTCCTCCTGATGCTTTTCTCCTTAGCCCGTGGATGGCCGTCTCCTGTTTCCTCGCGTGATCGTCCCTCTGTGTGTATCTGTGTCCCTCTCCTCTTCTTATAAGGACACTGTTCCTATTGGATTAGGGCCCACCTTACTGATCTCATTTTACTTTAATCACCTCTGAAAAGTCCCACCTCCAAATACAGTCACATTCTGACTT
>NW_023234424.1:0-978 GCF_002007445.2 Ailuropoda melanoleuca | reverse complement strand
GATGAAGGAAGTTATCCAAAGCGTACTCATCCCTTGAGAAGCAAAGAAATCTATCTCACTTCCTCCAAAAAACTTGGCCAGCAGCTAAGTCTTAGATGAAGGGGAAGTAATCCAAAGCTGGCTCTCAATGTGTTTGAGCATAACCTTACCAAATGCTGCTCTTACTAGGGCCATACTAATTGTATTCTTCCGGAGATAGTGTTTCCCCGTTTCTTCATTTTTAAATCCAATACCTCACGTGAACCTTGTGTCTGCCCTCTCCACCCTGCCCAGTAGCCACCGTACTCATTCAGGACCTCCTTTTCCTCAGTCCAACTATGTTTGTAAACTACCTTATTTTCTTCTTGCCTCTCGCCCAGGTTAGCTGGCTTCCCAATTCCTCCACAGTCTCCAGGAGGAATGGTGCCCTCCTGGTGTGGGAGTCCCCAGTTTGCTACAAAAATCCACATCTGCTCAAACCCTGTGTCCACGATCAACTGCTGGAGAATAGGATTTTGCCTCACTTCTGCCTTCCAAAACTCACACGAATGCGTCTTACTAATGCAGAACACTGGCGGAAAGAGAGTTTGGGAAATGTAGCTCTCAGGCTTCCAGGCCCAGTGATAAAGGAGAAGGCAAAGGAGCAGGTATAAAGAAAGCTAAAACATAAACCAAAGCCCCATACCATCCAGTACACACTGCCCTTCCTGATGTTTGAGCCCTAATGTCCTTTCCACCTCTACCTGACTTGTCCCAATCTCACTGCACACCTGGTTCTTTCCTAGAATGCAGCCCAGCTCCTGCTCGTACCTCCTAAAAGATCCCTTCTTCCTGCAACTGGCCTGGCTAGCTAACTCTCACCCTTCCCTTAGGCATTAGTGGACACTTCCCTTTCTTGCAGAAGCTGTCCTGGCTGCCCATCCAGGTTGGGTGCATCCTGCCCATGCTTCCCCTTCACCACACACTCATGTCCTATTTTATACTCCCCTGTTTATTTGT
>NW_023234423.1:0-978 GCF_002007445.2 Ailuropoda melanoleuca | reverse complement strand
AAGCCTTCTGACTTCAATTTGGCATATGTTCTACTAGTTCTTACAGGTTTATTAGGCTATTCAACAGAAACAATCATCTTGTCTGTGAATTTCCTTTCAATTTTTGTCTTTTATTATTAAATTGGCCAGAACTTCCATTAAAATACTGGATAAAAATAGTGGTAAAAACAAGCATTGTATTGTTCCAATTATGAGGAAAATGCTCTGACTTCCATCAATAATTAAGATGCCGGATGGATATTTTTCACAGATGTCCTTTATTAGGCTGGGAAAGTTCCCTTATCTTCCCGGTCTGTTGAGAGCTGTTATCCTGAATTGGTGTTGAATTTTGACAAATAATCTTCATTTATTTAAGTACTCGTATGATTTTTAGCCTTTTTTTCTATTGATGAGCCTAAGTATACCAATTGATTTTCACATCACAAACCAGCTAGCATTCATGGGATGGACCTAAATCCATCACTATTAATTATCTCTTGATAATTAATCAAAATATTGTGGATTATATCTGCTAAAATCTTGAGGCTATTTAAGTCTGTGCTCACAAATGATATTGGTCTATAATTAACCTTTCCTTTAATGTGCTTGTCATGATGTCAGGTCTTCAGCAATAGGTTGAAAAATCTTTCCCTTTTGTTTTCTGAAAGCATTTGGGTAATAACGATATTACCTCTCTCCTAAGTATTTTAAAAAATTCATCAGCAAAGCTATTTGCACCTGCAGTTTTGATAGTGAGTAGATTTGTGGTAATGAATTAACATTGTTTAATAAAGTTATTGAGGTTTTCTATTCCTTTGTGGATCTGTTTTAATAGTTTGTGGTCTTTGAAGAAATTTGCCATCTAAATTCTCAAATTTATTGGTGGAGAGCTGTTCATAATATTGCCTTATTATATTTTAATGTTTGTAGGTAGAATGAGTAGTGATGTTCCCTCCTTCATTCCTAAAGCGGTAGTTTGTGTTTTTTCTCTTTTGTCTT
>NW_023234422.1:7456-9406 GCF_002007445.2 Ailuropoda melanoleuca | reverse complement strand
TCTAGAAGCTGTATATATACTGATATTTCAACATCATTTTGATTTGCATTTCACCTGACCAGTGTTTTAGTGTCCTTACTGACCATTTGTACATTTCCTTTGGAAAGCGTTCATTTTTTTGATGTCGTTGGCCTACTCTTGAGGTAACTCTACCTTTGAATTGAGTGTAAGAGTCTTTTAAGTATTTTTTAAACAGGTCTTTGTCAGATATATATTTGGTAAAAATATTCACTCAGTGTGTGAATTATCTATTTTCTTAGCAGTTTAATGAATTCTAATATATCATTTGTTTTTGTTACTTGCTTTATACCTTCTATCTAAGAAAGAATTTCCTCTCCAGGCTGAAAAATATTCTTCTAGAAATTATTCTAGAAACATATAGATTTAACTTACAAATTTCTGTAGATGATATCTTGAAAACGTTTATGTGAGAGTATGATATCAAATTTGTTTCATTTTTTCCATGTGTATTTTTTTTTTTTTTTAGTTAATACATGACTTCCATGACCCTTACTTGAATAGTCGCTCCCTTCTACATTGAATTACTTGGGTAGAGTTCTTGAAAATGAATTGATCAATTAATCATATCAGTGCAGATTTATTTCTGGATTCTGTTATGTTATATTGATCAATTTTTTTTCATTTTTCCCAAATACTACAAGGTATTGATGTTTGCAATGTTGTAATAATAATTGAGGTCAGATAGTGTAAGTCTTTGAACTCTGCACTTTTTCCAGATTGCTTTGGTTATTCCAGGTCCTATGAATTAGCATACAACCTGGAGAGATCTGTGAAGGATTTGGGCTCTAAATAAGAACTATTATTTAGTTATATAGTGTGTTATTTTTATTGCACACTACATTTATTTTAATTAAAGCAGATAAGATTTACTTATTTGCCTCTGACAAAGGAGAATATTAGGTTTGAAGTATACTTCTAACTATTCCTTTATTTTCTCCAAGGCTTTTCCTGTTAACAGAACTTTACCTGAATTTGGCATTTCTGTTTGTCTCATATTTTTAAAAAGCTCAAATAATTCTACACAGACACTTAATCTATAACTTGAGTTACATGATTTAGGAATGGGATTTACTCTGATCTCCTCTTCAATTTCCATTTACAGGAAAACTATTTTTTTTCTTTTTCTTCAGAACTTATTAAAAGCATTACTTAAATGCATTTTTTAAGCTTATGTATTTTATTTTATAGACACTGCTCTTATTTTGATCAATAATATTTCATTTTTTGATCCAACATGGGGAATATAGTCAATAATGTTGAATAAGTTTGTATGGTGACAAATGGTGACAACACTTACAGTGAGCATTTTGTAATGTATATAATTGTCAAATCACTGTGTGTACAACTGAGACTAATATAATATTGTACGTCAATTGTACTTCAATAAAAAATTATTTTTCTAAAACATATTTAATAGTACATTTTACATTTATAACAAATAATATTACAGATCAAGAACCTTTCTTGAAATACCATTGTAATTACCTCCTGTTCATGTATTTGGAGTGTATCTGTACAAGCTTAAGTTGTTTTCTTTCAGTAGCTGAACCATTTCCCACCTACTATAACAAGAAAAGTGACAAAGGAAATGGGCTTACCATAGAGAAACTGAAGCCATAGTGTCCTTTTATATATATTTTGAGTATAAATAATAACTATCTTCCTTGGGTTTAATTCAAGTGAAATAATAGTTGAGAACATATACTGTAAGGTTTAATCATGATGCAAATTATAATTACCATGGTCATTATTTAAAATATCCTGTAGACTTCTAATAAAGTTCCAGGGGCTCTATTATTGTGAACCTGTTATTATTGATATAAATTAATACTGAGTTGATACTGAGGGGTGATCTTTATTCTTGATGGAAGTCATCAAGCAAAAAGGAACTTCATGCTAGCCAAATTTGAAGCAGGCAAATCTGTTCAG
>NW_023234422.1:0-1352 GCF_002007445.2 Ailuropoda melanoleuca | reverse complement strand
ATTTCTGCTCTAATCTTGGTCAACTCCTTCCTTGTCAGTGGGTTAGGCCTGTCCCTCTGTTGCTGTTCCAGTTTCTTGAGGTGAGAATATAGAAACTGCATTTTAGATTTTTCTATTCTTTTGAGTGAGGCTTGGATGGCTATGTATTTCCCCCTTAGGACTGCCTTTGCAGTATCCCATAGGTTTTGGACCGTTGTGTATTCATTCTCGTTGGTCTCCATAAATTGTTTAATTTGTTTTTTGATTTCCTGGTTTATCGAGTCATTCTTGAGCAGGATGGTTCTTAGCCTCCAAGTGTTTGAGTTTCTTCCAGGTTTTTCCTTGTGGTTGAGTTCCAATTTCAGAGCGTTGTGGTCTGAGAATATGCAGGGGATAATTTCAATCTTTTGGTATTGGCTGAGACCTGTTTTGTGTCCCAGAGCATGATCTATTCTTGAGAATGTTCCATGGGCATTTGAATAGAATGAGTATTCTTTGGTTCTGGGGTGTAGTGTTCTATATATATCTATGAGGTCCAACTCGTCGAGTATGGCATTCAAAGCCTTTGATTCTTTGCTTAGTTTTTGCCAGGGTGTTCTGTCTATTTCTGATAGTGGGGTGTTGAGGTCCCCTACTATTACTGTGTTCTTATCTATATGTCTCTTTATTTTGGTTAAGAGTTGGCTTGTGTATCTTGCTGCTCCCCTGTTGGGGGCATATATATTAATAATTGTCATATCCACTTGTTGAATACTTCCTTTAAGAATAATATAGTGCCCTTCTGTATCTCTCTCTATGGCCTCTAGTTTAAAATCCAGTCTATCTGATATGAGAATTGCTACTCCAGCTTTCTTTTGAGGTCCATTTGCGTGGAAGATGGTACTCCATCCCCTTACTCTAAGTCTGAATGCATCTTTGGGTTCAAAATGAGTCTCTTGTAGACAGCAAATGGATGGGTCATGTCTTTTTATCCAATCTGCAACCCTGTGGCGTTTTATGGGAGAGTTTAAGCCATTTAGATTGATAGAGATTATTGACAGATATGATTTTAATGATGCCATTTCTCTTTAAAGTCTTTGTATCGGTTGTGACTTGCTGCTCTGTATCACTCTTGGGGCCTTTTTACCTTTATAGAGCCCCCCTTAATATCTCCTGTAGGGCTGGTTTCGTGGTTACGAAATTGGTTAATGATTGGCGATTTTGGAACGTCTTTATTTCTCCATCAATTCTGAATGACAGCCTTGCTGGATAAAGGATCCTTGGCTGCATGTTTTCTCTGAAAGAGCTTTAAAAACGCCCCCACCCCAAGCCTTTCTCTCATTCCAGGTCTCTGTAGACAGGTCTGACGTAATTCGATACCTTTGCCTTGGTAC
>NW_023234421.1:0-978 GCF_002007445.2 Ailuropoda melanoleuca | reverse complement strand
TGTGTTCCCTCTCTCGCTGGCTGTCTCTCTCTGTCAAATAAGTAAATAAAATCTTAAAAAAAAAAAAAAGAGGAATCTGAGAGAACACTCATGACCCAAAAGCAATCAATGGTAACCGTGAAGTTTTTAATTGGCTCATCTTGCTAATCCTCTAACCAGTTATCTGTGAGTGAGACTAACTTCAATTATGGGATTTAAAAAATTTTGATCTTCATGAGATGTTTACTTACTATAAAATTTTTTCGCTGAAGAGCGAACATTAGTTTTCCTGCGGGGACAAAATTCTGTCATGATCTCTGTTCATCAAACAGGCGAATCCCTGAGCAGCTAGGACCTTGACTCTCTGGGGTCATTGTGTGCCCACCACCCTCAGCCTCATTAGTTCTGTGGCAGCTGTGTTAGCCACAGCCTCAGGAATGCTTGTTGGTCATTTATAGCTCCAGATAATTTGAGTGAGGTGGGATCAACCAGAAGACATCTAACATAGCAATTGACCCCGATTTGACAGTGTTTTAAAAATTCAAGACTTCGAATAAATGCAGCAACGCATTAGTTGTCTCCTCGATGTTAAAGTCTTCTGTGAAAATACTGATTTTTAGTTTTATATAATAGTTTGATGACTTGTTCCTTTTTCAGCTTTCTTTCCCTTTTAAAAATTAATGTGTGCACCTCAGAGAGATGAATGTGATTTTCCCATAAAATTTATATTTTCTTAATTTTTGTAATGTTCTTAGTAAACCTCTGATTCCTTCCAAAACCATATTCTTAAAATACATCATACCTAGAGTCTCTCATGGTTTGTCTCCCTCTCTGATTTCTTCCCACTCAGTTTTCCTTCCCTTCCTCTGTCATCCTTCACGCTTTTCCTTATGTTTTACTTGAGAGTGAAACCATATGATAATTGTCTTTCTCTGCTAAAAAAAATACATCATACCTCGATCATTTCCCTGTGAGATCTTTGCAAATGGTGTGTTTTTT
>NW_023234420.1:0-978 GCF_002007445.2 Ailuropoda melanoleuca | reverse complement strand
ATCCCAGAATGCCGGGATCACGCCCTGAGCAGAAGGCAGATGCTTAACCGCTGTGCCACCCAGGCGCCCCTTCATATAATCTTTTTTATTTCTCTGGTGTTGGTTGTTATTTCTCCTACTTTATTTCTGTTTTTATTTATTCAAGTCCTTCCTATCTCTCTCTCTCTTCTCTACCCTACCCTCTCTTTCTCTTTCTCTCAATGAATAAGACTAAAGGATTATCAACTTCATTTATGTTTTCATAGAATGAGTTCATGCCTTCATTGTTCTGTTTTACTATTATTTTTAAGCTCTAGTTCACTTCTTTCTACTCTAATCTTGATTATTTCCTCTCTGTGTTGGTTTGTAGCTTTGTTTATTTTTTGTTTTCTAGCTCCTTTACCTGTAAGGTTACTCTGTTTATTTGAAGTTTTTCTTGGTCCTTGAGGGAAGACTATTGCTATAATCTTCCCTCTTACAACAACTTTTGCTGTCAAAGATTTTGGACAGTTGTGTTTTCATTTTCATGTTTATCCATGTATTTTTTTTCTTAATTTCCTCTTTGACTTTTTGGTTGACCCATTGATTATTTGGTAGCATGTTACTTATCCTGCATGTACCTGTTCTTTCCTGATTTTTTTATTATTTGATTTCCAGTTTCATATTGTTGTGGTAGGAAAAAATGCATGATGTGATTTCAGTCTTTTTTTGACTGCTTAAGACCTGATTTGTGGCCTAAAATATGCTCTATTTGAAAGAATGTTCCATGTTCATTTGAAAGCAATGTCTATTCTGTTGTTTTTGAATGGAATGTTCTCAGTATATCTTTTAAGTTCATCTGATCCAATATGTCATTTAAAGACTCTTTCCTTCTTGATTTTCTCTTTGAATAATCTATTCATTTATGGAAGTGGGTGTTAAAGTACCCTGCTATTATTGCATTACTGTCAATTCATTTATGTCTATTCATAGCTGCTTTATATATATAACAATTTTTTT
>NW_023234419.1:0-978 GCF_002007445.2 Ailuropoda melanoleuca | reverse complement strand
GAGGGGCTAGATCCCAGGACCCTGGGATCATGTCCTGAGCCAAAGGCAGACGCTTAACTGACTGAGTCACCCAGGTGCTGCAAAGGCCTTTTTTTTTTAAACTGGGCTTTCCCTCCCCTTTTATAATGTAAGGGGTGGCATATGGATCATCTCTTTAAAATTCCTTAACAATCCCAGAGTTAAAATCTAACCTGGTCTGTGGAATTCCAGACAAATAGTTATTATGAACATTTGGACATGGTCAGATGGAACAATTCTATGGCAGCAGTAGTTTGAAAGGAGGGATGGCACTAATTTCTGAGACTTGGGGTACATATTGCTTTTTTCCCCAAGGCTAATAATAACGTCATCAATCCAAAAAATTAAGTCACAACTGTATGCTAAGCCATTCTCTCTTGATATCTACGGACTATTGGTTTTAACACCTAATCTTCCCCTATGTTTTTATTTTCCAAGTAAACTTAATACTCTGGGGTTCTTGTGGGGTATATGGTTGTATGAAATAGCCCCTGAGTAAGACAATAGGATGCTGTAGGGAATAAAACTGAGTGTCAGGGAGCAGCTGGTACTCATTTCCAGACAACTGTGTTACACAGGAATATGGGCCGGTGTTGCTAAAACATTTGATTCTTCAAGAGAACTAAAATCTAGATTTTATGTGAAATATCCTAATTTTTAATTGATTACAATTAAATACTGTACTGTAATTTATGAGAAATATGTATTTCTCAGATATATTTTGTCTTCATCCATAGTTCCTGAAAATGCTTCAGAGCCACAAAGGTGAAATAGGTGTCTTGCTTATCAATGAGGGTGACTTTTGGATCTTATCCAAGGGCAGAGGCTAGTTGCTGGAGGACCGACCATGTGATTAGAAGGTTGGAAATTACAGTCCTATCCCGTGACCTGGGGCTGAAGTTGAATCAGCAAATGGCTTAGTCAATGATGACTACGCAACAAAGCCTCCATTAAAAACTC
>NW_023234418.1:0-977 GCF_002007445.2 Ailuropoda melanoleuca | reverse complement strand
AGTGAGGAGGCCACAGGGGGGCTGGGCTCCTCTGCTAGTTGCCTTTCCCCTGCCTCCTTCCATTGGTCACCAACTGAGCTAGGGAACAAGGAGACTCCAAGGCCTCCACTAGCCTCAGGGAGCAGAGAGCTGGGCTGCCTGGTCCCACCTCTCTGAACTGTGCACAAGACCCAAGCTTAAAGTGTATAAGGAAGAAAAATCTTCCTTTTGGATGACAACTTCCTCTTCCCTGGTGGTTCTTCACCTCTGGTGGGCATCAGAACCACCTAAATGGTTTGTTGAAACCAAAGACCCAGAGAATGGGCAGTTCTAACAGATTCTCCGATGATGTTGACAGTGCTGACCCTGGAGCCACCTTGAGAGCCACGGCTCTTCTCTGTCCGATCAATGTACTGTCTTTCCCTCGAACATTTACTCACAAGAGAGTTTGTTGCTCTGTGTCTCTCCTACAAGCACACTGCTTCACTCCCAACATCTTTCTTCAAATGTCAGTTTCGGCTAATCGGAGGAAGGTGTTAGACTAACAAGCATATGGTCAAATAATTACTCTTGCCTAATTTTAGAGTAAATGTTTCGGGAGAATAACAGAAAGAACTGTAATATAAAATCATAAGTTTGACAGATTTCCTTTCTTTAGGCTGCAAAGCACATATCATTGATAAGGAAATTTCATGAGCTCAGTACACTTTTACTGAGCATCTGAGCAGGTCTGTGGTGGAGTTACAGCATTTCCTTCCATCCAGACTCTCCTTTCCCAGAAGATCAAGTTCGTTTTCATGCACAGATATCAGTTTCCAAATGGAAGGGCGCTTCTTCATATCCTACCCAGCATAAATCGTCCATCAGGCCATACGGTGACTTCTTATAAGTGAACATCTCCATTCCTGTTGAGCTCATCCCAGACACTGTATAACTCAGTGGTTACGAACACCATTCTGGAGGCAGATAGATCTGACTTGGACCTGAGAAATCTTCCA
>NW_023234417.1:0-977 GCF_002007445.2 Ailuropoda melanoleuca | reverse complement strand
AAACTTATTTGGGGGTACTTGGGCAGTGCAGTCACTTAAGTGCCAACTCTTGGTTTTGGCACAGGTCCTGATCTCAGGGTCATGAGATCAAGCCCTGTGTCAAGCTCCATGCTCAGTGAGGAGTCCGCTTAAGACTTTCTCTCCCTCTTCCTCTGCCCCTCCCCCACCCCGCTCTCAAATAAATAAATAAATAAATCTTAAAAAAACTACTTAAAGCTCCTCAACAAGAAGTAAAGTTATATTTCACTATAAAGAGATAAAAAATGTTCAGAATTTCCATTCCCATTTGTATTTCACATATCCATTGGGGTAGAGAAACCCAGAATTTAAAGAAGGTTTATAAGAACACAATTTGAGAGAGGAAAAGGAGGAGTAATTTTTACTTGTCATAGACTTGTCTGTCAAGTATTGTTCAGACTCCAAAATGTATCTGCAAGGTTTATACATAATGATATTCTGGTAGATTCCTGGAAAAAACCCCACTGATATTTGGTCTCTATATAACTTGGATCCCTGTCTTGGATCTAGATGAGTAATTGCTACCAGTAAGTTGGCAGCTAAGCGTGAGTTTCTAAAAAACACTTAAACTGATTGGTATGTTTACAAACTAGAGATTTCTATATGAGCAAAAAATGGCTTAAGCAGCACAAACAGGCAAAATTTATCTTTAAATTTGGTCTAATCATTGTCAGTGATTAAAAAATAGATGGACAAAGCTAAATGCAAGAAAACCAACGGCTGTAGAGCATATGTGTTCTGCTATGACTATAATTGTTTAAGTTGTATTTGCACATTGATATCAAATGTTTTAAGACTAAAAACAATGGTGTGAGTATAGTAGGTATTTTCTCTGCCTTTTGGGTAAACACCTTTCCTAGGTTTGGTGAATTCCTTATTTTATGCTTCCCACTTTTCTAAGATAAAAGTTAGCATCTTGCTTTTCCAGGCTCCCTTGCACCTAAGGTACAGGTGTATCA
>NW_023234416.1:0-977 GCF_002007445.2 Ailuropoda melanoleuca | reverse complement strand
GATAGATAGATAGATAGATAGAAGATAGACAGATATATATTACTTTTCTTCTAGTTTTCCCTCTGTGAAATACAGAATTTAGTTGACTCTCAAATGAAGATAGAAACACCTCCAATGAACCCTTCTTTTTGCTTTTGGGTTGGGATGCTTATTAAGTATCATATTTGAACTAAACTCCATTAATCTAGAAGGCAGGATCCTGGGTCTTCCTATGAAAAGCAGTGAGAAAATATATTTTTCTATTTAGAGAACTTGTCTGTGAGAAGGCACTGCAGGAATAAGAATTTAATGGCATAGCATTGAAGAGAAAGATGCTTTTCATGATAAAATGTTTTATGTATTTTAAAGTGAGGTTTGTGGAAATTAAAAATTAAATAACATGGATACACCACCTAGAAGATCTTTCATCTTCTAGAACTGGGAAAAAATATGAATGTAATTTTTACATGTCAAAATTAGAACTCACCAGTGAGATGGAGATTAATAGTTCTTTAGCTTAATATCGCTGAATTTTGCATTTCATGAAATATACTGGAGTACAATTTGGTAAGCCCTGGAACCGAGAACTTGTTTTTCATTACCCAAAAAGGGTCTTTGAAAAGTGCACAAAGGGTGGTCAGTATTAAACATATGGTCAGAGTACTTCTTGATCGTTGGAAAATTAGTTAATTGATGGTTGTTAATGATACCATTTTAAACCATTACTTGCATTTGTTAGGAAGTGCCAGTTAATAGAGTATTGAAACTTGTCAAGCTGTCAGTATTGGTTCCATGGGTAGGTCATGGCATTTCCCATGCCCTATGCCTGTGAGCATGGTGGCCTGAGTTCCAGCTCACTTCTGTCCTGTCTTCTCCAAGCTCCATCTTATTTGTAAGGTGAAGATAAGCATCAACCTGAATGCAACTCAGTGTGGCTTTGGGACTAAGTACATTTCTAATATGTAAACACTGGCACATTACAAAGCATGTTTAAATAA
>NW_023234415.1:0-9367 GCF_002007445.2 Ailuropoda melanoleuca | reverse complement strand
TGAGGGAACAGGGAACACCCTGCTGAACTCAGGGAACTGCTCAAGGACCATTACCTGCACTGTGTTGGGGGGATCGGGGTATCACACTGAAGTTGGGGAACATGCGGTCCTTACTCTAGCTCTTCTGGGGAACACAGGAAACTCTGGAATGTCTGCAACCCATCCCACAAGAGCTCTGCTGAGCAGGTGCCCTGGAGTTCCTGGGTCTGGGGTGCACGGCTAGTTGACAGAGAGTAGGCAGAAGAGACTTTCAAGGGAAAAACAAAACTCACCCGAGTGTCGACGATGAACTCTCTCCACATGCCCTTCCAGAACCCGGCCTCTCACCCGGATGCCCCTACTCCCAGACCACCCCCGATGGGCACACAGCATGCACTTACTCATTCAGGAACTCCACAGGTTGGCTCTCTCAGAGCTCCCGTTCCTTGGCTCCCAGTCTGCATCTGCGGGCTGCCCCGGGTCCTCCCAAAGAGACATAGCTCCACACCCATGGGGTGACTGGTTGGGGAGTGTGGTTCTCCCAGCCCCTTGAATGCCAGGCAACCACCCCATGACCCACAACTCTGGGGGAGCAGGGGGTCCAGCAGGTGCCCCCTTGGCTCGATGCCATGCAGAGGCATGACTGGGATCATGGCAAGGACCCCAAACACACACACACACACACACACACGTCCACTTCTGTGGACCCCTCTAGCTGCAGACCACCTTCAGAGCCCTGCCCCATACCTTCTGCACCAACCCTCCCTGCAGGGGTGTGCCTGGTTCCTGGCAAGGTCAGCTGCTCTCAGACTGTTCCAGTCTTGGGCTTCATGAAACACAATGCTTACATGCATATCCAAGGCAATTTTAAGCCCCAAATGAATGCTCCAAGTGGGAATAGCTTCACCTTCTTTTCTCACCCATGGAGTGGATAGTGCTTTTTAGGCCTACAAAGCATCCTCCTAGGATGAGCCCATTTGTGCTGGAATCTATATACACATGCTGGTTCTTCAGGGAAAGGGCCAGGAGGAACAGCCAACCTTCTGTGTTCGTGGTTGTGAACCAGGAACATTTATTTTTCACTTGAAAAGAAAACATAGTGTTATTGTCGACACTAAATGAAGGAACCTTTTAAAACAGTTTAGAGAGAAAGAAAAAGAGTTTGATTCAAACCCAAGTCAGGACAGCTGCCTGGGAGACACCGGCTTCACAGAGAAGGGTGTGCTCCAGGGAAGGAACATCTAGGGCAGGGTTATATATTTGTTCTGTTTTGTGTTATGTACAGTTACACATCACAATGAGGAAGAAGATATGTTTTCTGGATGTACAAGACAGTATGGCTTTAATCTTACAGGAGCCAGTAAGATTCTTTTGTGTTCTCACCTTGATGTTGGAAAAGGCATTTTTTGGTTCTCTTTTTCTTTTTGAAGCAGATGGACAATAAGTGCTGGGGGCAGAAATAAGGCCCATGCTTTGAAGATTTGCCCGGTCATTTTGAGCTGGGTAAAATGTTAAAGGAGAGCTTCCCTGGGAGGCCAAGATCAGGGCCCACAGATGGTATGAGATAAAAATTACTCTTATCCTTTTCATCACTACCAAATGGAGGAACTTGAGATGAAAGCACCTTTCCCATAGTACAGAGACATAAAAAGGACCCCTACAGAAGGTTACCTGCTCCATGGCCAACACAGGTAACAGAGGGGTTTACAGTCTCTGGACTCCTCCTCTTGATCTGCCCAAATCTCTGAAGCATAGGGATCATTTACAGTCAGAATTTTAGACATCATAGAGATGTCTGGCACCATTCCCTTGGACTACAGAATACAAAAGAATAGCTCACTGTCACAACATGACAGTGCCCCGGATACATTATGTTCTTTCTCTGCAACTTTTGCCTCATGGAAATTATAATCCTAACATAGAAACACTACAATGGTTGGGAAGTAAATAATTAGAGATAAGANCTGGTCTGGTACCTATCCAGCTCAACTCAGGGGGCTGGCTGAAAAAGGGGTCCTCTACTCCTCCGCCATCTTAACCTCCTCTTGAGATAAAAATTACACTTATCCTTTTCATCACTAGCAAATGGAGGAACTTGTGATGAAAGCACCTTTCCCATAGTACAGAGACATCAAAATGACCCCTACAGAAGGTTACCTGCTCCATGGCCAACACAGGTAACAGAGGGGTTTACAGTCTCTGGACTCCTCCTCTTGATCTGCCCAAATCTCTGAAGCATAGGGATCATTTACAGTCAGAATTTTAGACATCATAGAGATGTCTGGCACCATTCCCTTGGACTACAGAATACAAAAGAATAGCTCACTGTCACAACATGACAGTGCCCCGGATACATTATGTTCTTTCTCTGCAACTTTTGCCTCATGGAAATTATAATCCTAACATAGAAACACTACGATGGTTGGGAAGTAAGTAATCAGAGATAAGGGAATATTTTTGCAATCTTTAGAAGCATTGTCTCACTCTGTAGAAGAGGCTGAGTGTTTTTAAATACTATTTCTGACCTTATGGCACACTCTGAACAGACCAGAGCCTACATCAATTAATAAAGGAGAGTTCTTTCAGTCTTTAATATCAGAAAAATGGTATAGTGTCTCTATTCTAGGGATCTTTAAGTCTCTTACTCAAAGGTCCTCCACTGAGATAATTATCTTCATGATCATGCGGGGCAGAGGTAAAAAGGGCAACCAAATTCGTTCCAGTTGGCCACGCAAAAAGAAAATCCTAATATTTCCTAGGTTTCCAGATAGAGAAGACCAGAGGTAAGAGAGAAATGGTACCCTGTATGGAAGAACAAGGGATTTGGAGTCAGTTTGGAGATCCCACCTAGGTTTCTGACACTAAAATCCTCTGTAATTCATATCATCTCTGAACCCTTGTCTAACCAACTAGAAAATGGGACTCATTCTATCTGCACCCTAGTTTAGAAGTTTAAGAGGGAGAATGCTACAGAGAGCCAGTGTGCAGTCTCCCAAGAGCAGGTGCTCAGGAAGCCATTATTACCATGGGGTCTATTTCTTTTCCAGAGAAAAGAACACATGTTGAAAATGTTTTTCAAAAAGATGACTCACAAGATGATTTTCAAACCTTAAGGAAGGTCAAGAAGCTGCTATTGTGTCAGAATTCTCTCAGAAATCATGTTCATTGACTGGTGGGGCAATAGCACCATCATCACTAGGAGTGTGGAGCTTCCCACCTCCATATCTTTATGTTGACCCCCTTAACTCAATGCCACCAGAAAAGAAAGCTGGAGGGAGGTGGGGGGCAGAGGCCAAGGCTGCCAGGTGCAGCTGTGACATGCAGAACTCTGATAGGAGTCTTAACTCCTGTCTATGTTAGGATAGTCAGTGCTCTTTAGAGACAAGGGGCCATTGCATGTGAGCCCTGATGTAGAAAAGGTGGCAAATATCCATTGTGATTCCCTCTCTGACCCTTAGGATATGCAGCAAAGTTACACTGAATTTTTAAACATGGAGGGACTTCTTGGTCTTCTTTTCATGAGGAGTGGGGCTTTTTTCCTTGGTGGCCTAAGAATAGAATCTAGTTAATTTCAGGATTTTAAAATGTAGGCATGATTCATGGCTCAACATATTATCAGTTTGGGTAAACAATCTATGACCACTGGAAAATAATGTATTCTGCACTTACTATGGAATGTTCCATAGAGGTCAATTAGGTCACATTTGTTACCAATGTTTTGTCTGCTTTTTCTATCAGATATTGATAAAGTCATAGAAAAATTTCCCAACAAAATTTCTATTAAAAAAGGAGGAAAGTCAATCAAAAAAGATGTGTGAGAATGAAAAGAAAGTGCCATCAGTCAATTCAGCAAATCGAGTTTGTGTAGAGAGATGGCAACATTGATCAGTGAAGACACTAGAGTTTACCAATACTTGTGTTGAACCTTGAGGAAAGTGTCATAGACGTATGTCTCAGGAAGAAGAGGGTATGGAAAGAGTCTTCCAACTCCTATCGTCTGTCATGATGAAGGAAGCATGTTTCAGAGTAAGAATGAAAGCATAAGTAAAGGGTCAGTAACCAATCTTTAAGAAAAAACATTGAATTGAAGCCATCTTTCAACTCACGTCTTTGGTCATGGAAATGATACTGTTTGCACAGGTGTCTAAGATAACATAAGGAAAGTGCCATATACTGAAGTCAAAGAAAGAACACGGTAGAGAAAGCATCTTGCATCTCACAGTCTTTTGTTATGAAAACGGAAGTATGCGCAAAATTGTGTATGAAAACAGAAGCATAAAGAGTGTTGCTTCACTCCATAGAAGAAAACTGTCTAGACACTATGTCTCAACTCACAACTTCCGTAGTGAAGATGGAAGCCTTGGCAAGAGTGTGTGCGAGTGCATAAACAAAGGACCATCTACTTAATTCTGAGAACCAAACTGTATAGATAGAATACAATATCTAAGCCATGTCCTAAGAAATGAATCAACCAGGGTTTTCTTCCCTGTGAGTTGAACCTCAAGGAAAGTGCCATAAACTTAATAGCAGGTGAGAATACTGGATAGATAGCATCTTACAACTCACAACCTCTGTCATGAAGACGGAAACCTTTGCAACGTTGTGCTGGAAGCATAAGGAGTGTGGCAGAGAATTGCCTTAAAGGAAGGTCCATACCAAATCCATCCTTCAAGGCACGTCTTCTTTTATGAAGTTGGAAGCATTCCCAGAAGTGTGTTGCTCAGCATACGGAAATTATCACACGATTAATTTTAAGAAAGTTCTCCATAGAAAACCGTCTGAGCTCACATCTTCTGTCATGATGCTGGAAGTATTGGCTAATGTCAAGGAAATGTGTAAATAAATGCTTTTTACTCAACTCTGAGCACCAAGGTTCCATATAGAGAATGAAACTTCAAACACCCTGATGCATGAAGGGAGAAGCTTTTTCAAATATCTGTGTTGAACCCTAAGAGAAGTGCCATATGCTTAAAGTTAAGAAAGAGCACCACCTAGAGACAACCTTCCAAATCACATCTACCTTCATGAAGATGGATGTATGTTCCAAAAGTGTGTATGAAAATCTAAGGAACGTGCTGTATGCTCAGGTAAGAACATCCTTCGGAAAAGATCTTCTAACACACATCTTCTGTACTGAAGATGAAAGTACTTGCAGAAGTGTGAGTGAAAGCATAAGGAGAGGTCCTATCTAAGTAGTAGTGAGAACCAAGTCTCTGTTGATAGAAGGCAAGATCAAACTAACATGGTGACCCATGAATATGCACGTGTTGCCCAATACGTGCACTGAACCTTAAAAAAAGGGCAATATACACAAATCTCAGTCAGAACACCAAATGGACACCATCTTCCATGTTACATCTTCTGTTAGGAAGATGGCAAGACTTTCAAAAGTGGCTATGAACGCCTAGGGAAAGGGTCACCTACTTTAATCAAGGAGAGAACACTCTATATAAAAACATCTTGCACCTCACATCTGGTGCAATGAAGTGGGAGCATTTTGAAAAATGGCATCTACAAACATCAAGATAATGCTCTTCCTTTCACTACGTAAGAAAAACTACACAGAAAGCATCTCTTCACTCACATCTGTCATGAAGAGGAAAGCCGTTCAAAAAAGTTGTGTAAAAACGAAATGAAAGTGCCGTCAGTCAATTCAGCGAACCAAGGTTGTATAGAGAGCAATGTTGATCAGCAAAGACACTAGGGTTTCCTCATATGTGTGTTGAACCTTAAGGAAACTGCCACAGATGTAACTCTCAGTAATAGGAGGGTATGGAAAGGGTTTTCCTACTGCCGTCATCAGTCATGATGATGGAAGCATGTTTCAGAGTGGGAATGAAAGCCTAAGAAAAGGGCCACTACCAATCCTTAAGAAAGAACATTGTATCGAAGCCATCTTTCAACTCACATCCTCGGTCGTGAAGATGAAGACGTGTGCACAGATGTCTAATAAAACATAAGGAAAGTGCCATATACAGAGTTCTAAGAAAGAACACCGTAGAGAAAGCATCTTGCATCTCAGAGCCCTCTGTCATAAAAACAGAAGCATGTGCAAAAGCATGTACGATAACAGATGAATAAAGCACATTGCTTCACTCTATAGAATAGTGCTGTATAGACACCATGTCTCAACTCACAGCTTCTATACTGAAAGTGGAAGCCTTGGCAAGTTTGTGTGCAGGCACGTAAAGAAAGTGCCGTCTACCTAATTCTGAGAACCAAATCTGTGTAGATAGAATATGATATCAAACCCATCTCCTGACAAATGGATCAACCAGGGTATTCTTCCCTGTGTGTTGAACCTTCAAGGAAAGTGCCATAACCTTAATAGTAGTTGAGAGCACTGGGGAGATTGCATCTTACAACTCACAACTCCTGTCATGAAGATGGAAACATTCACAAAGTTTTGCTGAAAGCATAAGGAAAGTGGCAGAGACTAAGCTTCAAGAAAGGACCATACTGAATCCATCCTTCAAGGCACGTCTTCTTTCTTGAAGTTGGAAACATACTCAGAAGTGTGTTTCTCAGCATAAAGGAATTATCGTATGCTTAACTTTATGAGAGAACTCCATAGAAAACCCTCTGAAACACATCTTTTCTCATGAGGCTGGAAGCATTGGCTCGAGGGTGAGGGAATGTTTTAAGAAATGTTGTTCATTCCACTCTGGGCACCAAGGCTCTGTATAGAGAATGAACTTCAAACATCCTGATGCATGAAGAGAGAAGATTTTCAAATATCTGTGTTGAACAGTAACAGGATTGCCATAGATATTGGGGTTAAGATGGCGGAGGAGTAGGGGACCCCTTTTTCAGCCGGTCCCCTGAGTTGAGCTGGATAGGTACCAGAAAAGCAGGAACATCCACGGGATCAGCCTGAGACGCAGGAAGATACATCTGGATCTCTACAAATGAACATCTCCAGCGCTGAGTATCGAGGTACAAAGCGGGGAGCCGTGAAACCGTGCACAGATATCAGAAGCTAAACAGAAGGGGGAGGGAGCCTCTGTGTCAGGGTGCCGGGAAGTGGTAGCCACCTGCACGGGGGAGTGGATGGACCGTGGACCCGCACCCTTGAGACAGCAGAACAGGAGCTCAGGGAGCGCACACGGGGTGGCTGGTGGCTGGCAGGCCACCTGCACGGGGGAGTAGGCGGACTCACAGATGGCACCCGTGAGACAGCAGACTGAGAACGGGAGCTCCGAGAGTGCGCGCGGGGCAGCTGGTGGGCCACATGCACCAGGGAGCGGGTGGACTGTGGACCCGCACCCTGGAAAAGACAGACTGAGTCCATGAGCTGGGAGCATGTGCCACTAAGCATCTCACGGAGCTCCAGAGCTCCAGTGTGCTCACTGGATCAAGGCTGAGACCAGCAGCTCTGGGAGCGTGCATGGGGTGGCTGGCAGCTGGTGGCTGGAGGGCCACCTGCACAGGGGAGCAGGCAGACTCGTGGACGGCACCCGTGAGACAGCAGACTGAGAACGGGAGCTCCGGGAGTGCGCGCGGGGCAGCAGGTGGGCCACATGCACCAGGGAGTGGGCAGACCGTGGACCCGCACCCTGGAAAAGGCACACTGAGTCCGTGAGCCGGGAGCGTGTGCCACTAAGCATCTCACAGAGCTCCAGAGCTCCGGTGTGCTCACTGGATCGAGGCTGAGACCAGGAGCTCTGGGAGCGAGCGTGGGGCAGCTGGCGGCTGGCAGCTGGAGGGCTACCTGCACAGGGGAGCAGGCGGACTCACAGTCAGCACCCGCAAGACACCAGACTGAGACAGGGAGCTCTGGGAGCCCGTGCAGGGTGGCTGGCGACTGGCAGCTGTCAGGGTTGGAAACACAAAGGACAGAGATGCGCCAGCCCTGGAAGTGAGGGCTGGGATGCCGGGTGAGGGGCACACAGCCTGGGATGCTGCAGGGTTGAGCAGCACCAACAGAAACAGAGTTAAAGTGGCCAGATCATCAGTGGAGAACGATCCACCATCCCTCTGTTCTGGGACAGAGGCTGAATTTCAGCTGCTGATGCTCTGACTCTCAGAAGAGGCATAGCAAACCACCAGGGAGAGCCACCAGAGAACAAAAGCCCGGAAATACCTGCTCACAGGGTGCCCATCCCCATCCCCACTCACAGGGGACAGGGAGACTCAACCCAAAGAGGGTTTTCTGAGTACCCACCAGCAGGCCCCTCCCCCAGAAGGCAGGCTGAAAAATCAAGAAGCCCACAACCTGGAGCGCCTGGGTGGCACAGTCATTAAGCGCCAGTCTTTGGATTAGGGTGTGATCACAACGTTCCGGAAAGGAGTCCCTCATTGTTCTTCTCCACTGAGAGCCTGCTTCTTCCTCTCCCACTCCCCTGCTTGGGTTAACTTTCTTGCTGACTGTCTGTCTCTCTCCCTCAAATAAATAAATAAAATCTTTAAGGAAGAAGCCCACATCCCTAAGACCTCTATAAAACAAGGGCGCACAGCCTGGGTCTCAGTCAACAACTTGGGCTCTGGACAACCCCACAATCTCTCCTCATCAGAGTGACGAGAAGGAAAAATCACCCACAGCAAANTCCCTTTTGCTGACTGTCTGTCTCTCTCCCTCAAATAAATAAATAAAATCTTTAAGGAAGAAGCCCACATCCCTAAGACCTCTATAAAACAAGGGCGCACAGCCTGGGTCTCAGTCAACAACTTGGGCTCTGGACAACCCCACAATCTCTCCTCATCAGAGTGACGAGAAGGAAAAATCACCCACAGCAAAGAAAAGACAATNAGCAAAGAAAAGATAATGAGTCTGTGGCCTCTGCCACAGAATTGGCCTCGGCCACAGAATTAATACATACGGATGTATCCCAATTATCAGAAATGGAATTCAGAGCAACAATGGTCAAGATGATGAGTAAACTTGAAAAAAGCATCAGAGAAAGCGTTGCTGAGAATATAGAATCCCTAAGGGCAGAAATGAGAGCGAATCTGACAGAAATTAAAAATTCTATGGGCCAAATGCAGTCAAAACTAGAGGCTCTGACGGCCATGGTCAACGAAGCAGAGGAACGCATTAGCGAATTGGAGGATGGGTTAGTAGAAGAAAAAACGAAAATAGAACATGGTCTTAAAAAAATCCATGCCCACTAATGTAGATTATGGGAGATTACTGACTCTATGAAAGGATCCAATGTCAGAATCATCAGCAACCCTGAAGGAGTGGAGAAAGACAGAGGTCTAGAAGAGATATTTGAACAAATTGTAGCTGAAAACATCGCTAATCAAGCAAGGGAAACAAGCATTCATGTCCAAGAGGCAGAGAGGACCCCTCCCAAGCTCAACCACAACAAACCTATGCCACATCACGTCATAGTGCAATTCACAAATATTAGATCCAAGGATACAGTATTGAAAGTGGCCAGGGCAA
>NW_023234414.1:0-977 GCF_002007445.2 Ailuropoda melanoleuca | reverse complement strand
TCGCTGAGCAGGGAGCCCAGGTGGGGCTCCATTCCAGGACCCCGAGATCAGGGCCTGAGCCCAAGGCAGGTGTTTAACACTGAGCCACCCAGGCGCCCCAACAATCAAGTGTAATTCTAAAAGAAAACTCTTACTGTACTCACAACAGTTCTGACGCCAAATATAGCTTTTCCCCTCACATTAAGTAATTCTGACACTAACTACCTGGAGTTACTGCAGATTCCCCAGGTTAAGGGCTCAGTCCTACAAGAGGGCTCCCACTTCAGATGCCAATTGCCAGTAGTGGGTCTCCAAGTTACCCACACTTCTGCCTAACTTGGCTACAAATCAGGAGTTCCCACAACCCTATCTGCCCCATTTGACAATTTGCTTTCATGGCTCATAGAACTCAGGGAAACACTTTATTTACTATTACCGGTTTATTATAAAGGATATTACAAAGGATAAAAATGAGCTGCCCGATGAAGAGGTACCTAGGGTGAGGTCTAGAAAGGTCCGGAGCATAGAAGTCCCAACTCCTATGGAGTTTGGGGTACACCACCCTTCAGGCACATGGATGCATGCACCAGCCCAGGAACTCTCCAAACCTCTGCATTTAGAGTTTCAGTGGAGTTTCCATTATTTAGGCATGATTGATTAAATCAGTGACCATTGGTGATTGACTCAATCCACAGTCCTATCCTCTGCCTGGAGGTGGAAGGGCAGGGCTGAGAGTTCCTCCTATCTTCTAATCACAAGGTAGGTTCCTCTAGCAACTAGCCCCCACCCTGCAAGTGTCACCTCATTAACATGACTTGTATATGATTGGAAGGAAATTCAACATACACACAGAACATATTTATATTTAATGTAACAGAAGATTAGAATCATAGAGAGAGTTTTAATATATCAAATGAGGGGCACAAGTGAATCAGTGTTTAAGTAATATTTGGGGGGCAGTGAATGTAGGAGAAGAGAATTTAGATTTGGGTCCAGCC
>NW_023234413.1:0-977 GCF_002007445.2 Ailuropoda melanoleuca | reverse complement strand
ACTCTATGACATTCTGGAAAAGGCAAAACTACGGTGACAGTAAGCAGATCAGTGGGTAGAGAGATGCAGAGAGGGCAGGGGGTAGAGAGGGAGGAATAGGTAGAGCACAGAACCATAGTTTACATTTGTCAAAACCCACTGGGTTCGCAAGAGTGACCGCTAATGGAAACCGTGGGCTCGGGGGCGATGACGTGTCCGAGGATGTTCGCTGATGGTAACAAATGTATCGCTCTCATGTGCGACGTGGAAGGTGGGGAAGGTGCGGGTGTGGAGAGTACAGAGGGTTCCCATATACCTGCGGTGCACAGGGGCGTGCTTGTGTGTGTGAGTGTGGGTATCTTCACACACTTGCTAGGTGCAGTTTTCCTGCAGAGCACCTTCCATGCAGTGGCTCAGGAGCCAGTTGTGGGCTCTACTCCATTACCCCCTGACCCTCTCATTCCAGAAATCACAGCAAAATGCTAATCACTGAGGATAACGTCGCAATAATAGCTAGCAGAAATTGCTGAGCACCGACTAGCATTCATTCCGCCACTTATCCCTCTCCTGGTTATCAGGTACCTCCTAGAAGCCGACCACTCAGCCTGGTGCTGGAGAAATGAAAATGCTCTCCAGGAGCGTATAATAAGGCAGATGCAGGAGGGGTGGAAGAGATTTGCTGGTACATTCTGCCATGCTAACAGTGGGGCCTTCTTTCTTCTGGGGGTGGGAGTCTGCTTTGGTCCAAAGTGGCCAGGCTGTTAGAATGATAAGCAAAGCCTTAGCAGTGATGCAGTTAACGGCTTCTTCAAGGACAGAGTGCCCTTTGTCCCCAACGCATAGCCCACTTCAGTTCTGGACAAACAGCTTGGCACCCACACATAGCCTCTGGTTTGCCTGCCCTGGGACATCCCCGGCCTCAGTTCACACCCAAGCCCGCCTGAGAGCCAGGGCTGGGTCAGAGCAAATGTCAATGTCTCCGAGAACAGGCAGTGATA
>NW_023234411.1:0-977 GCF_002007445.2 Ailuropoda melanoleuca | reverse complement strand
GAAGGAAGGAAGGAAAGAAGGAAGGAAGGAAAGAAAGAAAGAAAAAAAAGAAAAGGACAGAAAGAAAAAAGAAAAGGACAGAAAGAAAGGAAAGGAAAGAAAGAAAAAGGAAAAAGGAAAAAGAAAGAGAAAAGAAAGAACATAGGGATTCTGTACCAATTTGATTGTCATCTCTAGATTGGTATTGTAATCTCTATTTAAAAAGATAAATAATGAAATAATGAGCAGCATTCAAATTTATAGGTATATGCATTCATGCTCCTTCCACTATACCATGTTACTCATATAGTATCAAGGAACAGAAAGGAGAAGGAATATGGAATATTTTTGCCATAAGTCACAAACTTTCTGTTAACATTCCGAGAGTGGTCTTTATTGAACACCATTTATGTGTACCTGGAGCCCAGTAATGTGATTTCAAAGACATAACTCAGAGAAAAGAAATGCACATTTAACTATTCATGCCAAAAAGTCACAGATTAGCGAACAAAGACTCAGCTAAATAGGAAAGGACATGCGAGGACAGTATTGCTAAGGCTCTGTGACATGATAAGAGAAACTCACTGGAGTTTATGTTATTGGCCGTGAATGATCAAAGCAGTTTTAAGAATACATTTCAACAAGGCAAATTTAAAAATTTTCGTCGCACGGGTACGTATGCATGCATATACGTACTTGTCTGTGGACGCATATGTGTGTAAGTTGTACCTATTTATCTACATGTCTGTCTATCCACATAGTATGTAAAGATATATGTTTGTATGCCTGGTGTGTTGTTAATGAATATTGCCTGAACTAACATTCTGACTCTTAGAACAGCAGATCTTAAAAATTTTTTGTAGATCTTAAATATTGAGATGCATATGATTTGACCACAATGCACTTTTTTTTTGAAGATTTTATTTCTTTATTTATTTGACAGAGAGAGACAGCGAGAGAGGGAACACAAGCAAGGGGAGTGTGAGAGGGAGAAGCAG
>NW_023234410.1:637-772 GCF_002007445.2 Ailuropoda melanoleuca | reverse complement strand
AAAGTGTGAGGGTAAAGCCCTTGAAGTCACGACGGCCTTATGGAAGGTGGAACAGGAATCAAGGTGATTTGGTATCGTGAGTGAAACACGACGAACACAGCACTGAGAAAGACAATTCGGACAAAACTCGCTTCC
>NW_023234410.1:0-265 GCF_002007445.2 Ailuropoda melanoleuca | reverse complement strand
GATTCCACATTGGGTGTAGGGGCCTGGGGAGGTTTCAGCCCTTAGAACCAAGAAAAAAAGTGTGAGGGGAAAGCCCTTGAAGTCACGACGGCCTTATGGAAGGTGGAACAGGAATCAAGGTGCTTTGGTACCGGGAGTGAAACACGACGAACACAGCAGTGAGAAAGACAATTCGGCCAAAACCCGTTTCCAAGGAAATGTTTGCTCCCTGGGGAAACCCTGTCAAAACTGCTGGCGGCAAAGGAACGAAAAGGCCCAAAACACG
>NW_023234408.1:0-977 GCF_002007445.2 Ailuropoda melanoleuca | reverse complement strand
AGGTTATGCTTAAAATGTTAACATTCACACTACAGAGATTCTAATAAAAATTTTTCTACCTGTCTCTTCAAAATTATAAGAACTCAAAACACTTAACCTCTTAGTATTCCCCTCCTCTCCTACATGTTATATTGTCTGTATTTTCACTTCTCTTCATTTTCTGACACAAAATTAATCATTAATAGTTCTACTGTTGTTTTACTGTTTTATAGAAGTTGTTTATTTTGGTTGATACTTCTGCCTATTTTTTCTTACCTACCATTCTTGTTGAAACTTAGTCCTTCCCTCTGAATTCAGTTCGCTTTTATTGGCAATTCATCTTTTATTTAAAAAGAAAATAGGGTTTTATTTGACACAGAGAGAGATAGAGAGACCACGAGCAGGCAGAGTGAGAAGCAGGGAAAGGAGACTTCCTGCTCAGCCGGGAGCCTGATGTGGGGCTTGATCCCAGGTCTCTGGGACCATGACCTGAGCCAAAGGCAGATGCTTAACCAACTGAGACACTCAGGTGCCCCTGGCAATTCATCTTTTAGAATAAATGAGGTTCTGTTGGTGATGAACTGGAGCAGCACCACCTCCTGATTCCAGATGCTAGAGGAACATGCCTTGGTTTCCTTATTTGTAAAATCAGGACATTAATAATAGCTGTCCTATAGAGTACTTTGGAGAATTGAATACATTGCATATGTAAAATGCTTAGAACAGTTTCTGGTACATATCAAACATTTAATATTATTTTGAAGGATTTGGAGGAAATGATTCTTCAATAAAGGAGATACAATCACTGTAGGTTATTATAAAACAAAAAGTTTAAGACTTAAAACCAAAAAAAAGGTGCATCTGAGTCCTGATCTCCACCAGAGCACCTGGCTCTTTGGCTGGTCAGACTCCCACCTTCCAGGGTGGACTCAGGGGATTCTGTTACTGCTCAGGGGAGTTCCCTTCTTGGGGTGGAATCTATTCCCATGCCAGGCAGG
>NW_023234407.1:0-977 GCF_002007445.2 Ailuropoda melanoleuca | reverse complement strand
TTGTAACATCTAAGTTATTCAAAAGGGTGTTTTTCTGTGGTGTATCTGAGACATATTCTAGAAGAGCAGTCTTTAGGAGTAGCGAATATGAATGTAGAAGTTTTCTTTCTGGTATCAGTAAGACAATTACTAGCTGTATATTAAATTTAATTCTAACACTATTTCTCAGTAGATTAAAAAGTTTCTTTGGAGGAAATGTGGTTTCTAATTCATGATAGGTAACTAGTTATGTGATATTATGTGACTGACATTTTTAAACCAAATCAATTGCCTATCATTCATAAATTTCCAAAACTTTTCACTAAGTCAACAAGTTTTGAATGAACGCTTACTTCATGTCAGCCTCTAAGCATTGAGGAATGCTCGCAAAGAGCATAAAATCTCTCTCCTTGAGCGTCTTTCAATCTAGAAAATAAAGGTAGATAGCTTTTTAAACATATCCTTTAATCCTTTTTGTAAGGTTTATTCAAATACGTTTAATTCTTTTCTAGGATAGAGCCTTTTCTCAGTTTTGCATTCTAATATGCTACTGCTTGGCATATTAAGTATATACTACATACTTAATATGTATGGAAAACCTTATATCCAGCCACCTTTTAAACTAGGTATTCCATCATTTCCCTGCATGCAAAGATATAATACTTAGTATTCAAAAGTAAAATATTATCGTATTGGCAGAGTTCCAGAACCCTGTTAATGCTACCAATAACAGCAAACATCTTTTTCTTTTGTTGTTGAGATTTTATTTATTATTTGACAAACAGAAAGAGAGAGCACAAGCAGGGGGACAGGCAGAGGGAGAGGGAGAAGCAGGCTCCCAGCTAAGCAGGGAGCCCAATGTGGGACTCGATCCCAGCACTCCGGGATCATCACCTGAGCTGAAGGCAGATGCTTAACCCACTGAGCCACCCAGGGACCCTGCAAACATTTTTTCTTTACATAGTGTTTTTGTCATTTCTTTAACGGGAATACTTTCA
>NW_023234406.1:0-977 GCF_002007445.2 Ailuropoda melanoleuca | reverse complement strand
CCCATCTACAGAACACTCCTGAAGTGAAAAAAGGGTAGAGATGAGGAAGGGACTGGAGTTTGCCAGGAGTTAGGGAGGGTGAGGAGGAGGGGAGTGACTGTGGCTATCCCAAGGGGACAGGAAGGATCCCGTGGTGGAAGGATTCCCATCACGATTGTGGTGCCGGTCACGTGAATCTATAGGTGGGATGAAATTGCACAGAACTAAATACACTCGCCATACACACAAACGAGTGAGCTTATGTAAAACTAGTAACAGCTAAATAAAGTCCATGAATTACATCAATGTCAAGTGTCTTGGTTGTGATACGGGATCATTCTATAAGATAATACCAATGGGAGAAATCAGGTGAAGGGTACGTCGATCTTTTCACAGTATTTTTTAATGATGCAGAGAAATCTATAATTATCTGAAAGTAACAAGCTAAATAATTGCAATAAAAACAAACTGCTTTCTACCACAAGGTACTCTCGCCCTCATTGTGACTATCACAGAAAAAGGGTTTGATCACACTATCTAAATAAACGTACTATAAAAACACATGAAATGAAGAAAAACAACAAATCCCATCTGAAGAAACATCATCCAGATCCAATTAACTCTATATATTTTTCACATGTGATCTCTGGCATTAATTTAAAAAATCCTGGCATACAAGAAATCAAGATAAATTACAGACCAAAACCCCTTTCCCCACAAAAAAAGACAATAGAAACAGACCTGCCAACAGTGTTTAAGTGATTAAAAGAATGGATGAATAATTCTATTTTTGATTAGCAAAAATAATCAAATTCCATAACAGAAATTTAGAACATAATACATAGGCTTACCAGAATAATACAAGACAGATAAAAGAAATATGGGACTAGAAGATATTTCAGAAAAAGAAATCCAGACTAAGCACAGACAGAAAATGGATGGAAAGCCTAAATGAAGAAAACAGCATAGGAGATATATGTAATATGATAAAAAAAAAA
>NW_023234404.1:0-4203 GCF_002007445.2 Ailuropoda melanoleuca | reverse complement strand
TACTAATAGATTATTATTATAACCTAGTTATGCTAATAATAGCTCCCATACATCTAGTGCTCTCTAGATCCCAGGTATTGTTCTAAGTACTTTAGATTCCTAATCTCTTATTCCTCACAATAGCTCAGTGATGTAGGTATTGTTATTTGTATCTCTATTTTACAAATGAAGAAACAGAAGCAATAGAGTTACGTAGCTTGTCTAAGTTCATGAAACTACAATGGCCTTCCACAAAGATGGATATGTTTTATCAAAAATCTATTGTGTCTATAAAGATGAAAGATATCCTGATGAGGCTCAGAATTTAGCAATGAGAATAACAGCTCTATTGTCAGTATGAATAAAGATTCAAGGTCATTTACGAGAGGGAGGCATAAATAGTGCCTAGGGAGGGAGAATGGGGTTTTGCTGAAGTCTTTGCTGAGATGCATCAGCTAAATGAGTAAGAAGGCATTATAGGGAAAAAGTGACGTTAAGTTCATGATGCATGCTTGGAAGGCTGAAAGCTGAGTTGTCTGGTATGGCTGGAGTGGAGGCTGAGTATGAGCAAGTGATGGCAGTGAAGATGGAGAGTTAACATGGAGTAGAGAAGGCAGAAAGCTTGAGGTTAAGGGTTTTGAGGGTGATCACAAAGTAGACATGTGCAGCCAAGAAAGGGAAAGAAGCAAAGCCAAACAGGAACTGATTAACAGAAACTAGTGGGCTAACAGAAGACTTGGCAAGTTCAAAGAGCAGACTTTCATTATGTGTGTGATGGTAACTTTAATGTGTTAACTTGTCTAGGCCATGATACCCAGATTTTGATCAATCCATCAAATTTTGATTTTACATGTTTCTGCGAAGGTATTTTTTGGGGATGGCATTGACATTTAAATCAGCAGAATCTGAGTAAAGCAGATTGCCCTCCATAATGTGGGTTGGTCTCATCCAGTCAGTTGAAGGCCTTAATAAAAAGACTGACCTCCCCCAAGGCAGAGGGAATTCTGCCAGCAAGCTGTCTTCAGATTTAAACTGTAACTATTCCCTGGGTCTCCAGCCTGCTGCCCTACTGCTGTCATCTGTGCCATCCACTCCCTTATTTATCATGTTGAAATCCTAATTCCAAAGATGATGGTTTCAAGAGGCCGGTTGTTTAGGTGGTGCTTAGACCGTAAGGGTGGAGTCTTCATGGATGGGATTAGTGCCTTATAAAGGAGACCCCACAGAGATTCCTAACCCCTTCTATATTCTGAGGACACAGCAAGAAGGCACTGACTAAGAACCAGGAAGAGGACCATCCTAAGAATGCTGGCACCTTGATCTTGGACTTCCTAGCTTCCAGAACCGTGAGCAATAAATTTCTCTTATTTATGAGCTATCCAGTCTGTGGTATTTTGTTATAGCAACCTTAATGGACTAAGACACTTACCCTCCATATTTTGGACTTAATCAGCCTCCATGAGCTAATTCCTTAAAATCTATCTATCTATCTATCTATCTATCTATCTATCTCTCTCTCTATCTACCTACCTACCTACCTACCCATCCATCCATCCATCCATCCATCCATCCATCCAACCACACATTGCACTGGTTGTTTCTCTGGAGAATCTTAAGACGATATGGAATATTGGAGTGGGAGCCAGTATAGAAAGCTATGGGCACAAAAGGGGACTTTTGAGGTGAGAATTAAAAAGTAAAGGAGCTCCAGGTGGCCATAATTTTTTAAAATAGAAATGGAAATAAAAGTCGCTGAAATTGAGGAAATTGAGAGTAGGCTGTTGGTTGGGCCATTTCTCACATTAGATGGTATAAGGAACAGAGTAAAAGAAAATGGTGAGTCAGATGTCCTAGAACTGTGGTGATCTGGAAGAGGTGACAGAGAAAAATGAAGAAAATGGGAATCTAGATGGTGTGATCTTACAAACAAAAGGGATTTTCAATGATGACAGTGGAACAGTGATCTGGAAGGAGGTTGGTGATTCCAAAAAGATGTAATTTTTAGAAAGCGAATGTGGAACAGAATACATTACCTCCTCAAGAGGGATTGCAAGGNGGTGACAGAGAAAAATGAAGAAAATGGGAATCTAGATGGTGTGATCTTACAAACAAAAGGGATTTTCAATGACAGTGGAACAGTGATCTGGAAGGAGGTTGGTGATTCCAAAAAGATGTAATTTTTAGAAAGTGAATGTGGAACAGAATACATTACCTCCTCAAGAGGGATTGCAAGGGAAGTGATATGGATGGCAAAAGATTTGCCTATTCATTGAAGGCAGCTCTAGAATTCTATCTAGAAAGGACTCAGTGGCAATACTATGGCTGTAAGGCAAACTGCAGACTCATTTGGAAGCTGAATTTGCTAGTATTTTTACTTCATATATGTTTCGGGTTTTAAATAAAATAACAAAGTTTTCTAAAAATGCTTGTATTCATACTGCTTAAGCAAGCAGAAAAAGAAAGCATCAATTTCCTATAGATTACTATACTGGTGTAGCTACCAATTGGTGTAGATGGAAATTCCCAGGGCCAACCACCCATCCCTATTAACCCCTTGGTATCACTGAAACAAAAGTACGACTGCCTTTGCAGTGATTATAAATGTGTGAAAAGAATTAGGAAATGGAGTTAATGACACAATCTCCTGGCCCCTTTAGCTATTTCCTTTCCCTTTGCACAGTCCTCATTTTCAGTGACTAAATCTCAAAGTCTTTTGTGAGGCTGAAAGCTACTCAAAGCAGAACAATGTATTTGCTCTAGTATCCATAAAATTGGCCCTTTGGGTTGTTTTCAGGTTCATTGCACTTTTCATCTTCTTTTAGTCTTATGCTCCTTTTCAACAATTTTCAATTTGCTTTGTAAGAAATAGTGACAAAGACATTCTGGGAACTTTAGAACACCTGATGCTATAACTCAGTCTCTAGTGTTAAACTCTTTTTGAGTGGCCTCAGGGGGCATGACTAGCTACAAGTGAGAGATATCATTGAGGGGTTGTCTGGTACAAAGAAATATGCCACAATACCACAATTAAAAACTCTTCAAATTAATTTATATATCTTTGTTGTGAATTACTAAAATAAGACTCAACAGTTTGCTGTAGAAAAATTTGGAAATCAATCAACATATAATTGTTGAGCTCCTACTATACAACAGATATCTTGGTACATGTTGTGAAAAATAAAAAGATATGTAAGACCCTTATACCTGCTTTTAGAGATGTTGCAGAGTAATTGGGGAGAAAAACATGATCACATGAAGAAGCAATAAATGAATAAATAAATAAAACAGTATATGAGAAGTGTTAAAAAATTAAAGAGATGATTATGGGTTGGGGGCTTGAGAATGGCTTCATAGAGCAGGTGAGAACTGAGAAATGCTTTGAAAGATGGATGAGAATTTAATAAGGTTAGATAAAGGAGGAAAGCACGGGTACACAAAGTACACAAAGACAGCTTAACTCTAGGGTTAATGTAAATAAGTTTGAATTCTATTACGTAGACACTGAAAAGCCACTGAAAAGTTAATATATAGAAATATGGAAGTAATAGTTGAGGCAAACAAAAAAAGTAGTAGAGTGACTGACAGAGTTACAGTTAGGATACTCCTGAGAGTTACAGTTAGGATACTCCTGGCAAATATCCTGAATTTGGTGTTTGACATTTGGCCAGTTACTCATATCATCAAATCTGAATTTCTCATACCAAAAAAAGAAAAAAAGAAAAAAGAAAAAAGAAAGGATAATAGCATAGTATCTTTCTCATCATGTTTTTGTGACAGTTAAGTAACATATAAAGACAAAACACTTAGCACAGTGCCTGGACCAGAGAAAGTTATAATAAAAATAATGATCATCATTATATTGCTGTTAATAAATGTTTGAAAACAAGTGATGGAAGTGGAGATGAAATTGAATGGAAGGAAAAATAAAACATTGGCAAGACTAGCCTGGATGTAGGAGGCAAAAGAGAAGGTGACATCAAAGTGGACTCAAGTTTAGAGCTTGCAAAAGCAGATGATATCACTAATATTCATGGAAAATAAGGCAGGTAGGAGAGAGGCAAGGAATTTCTCCATTGCGCTTAATACCTCTGAGAAGGGACTGGTATTCTCCCCAAGACCAGGTCAGACACAGGCAAGGTCCCATAAAAACCATGGAGACTGGAGTGGGGTGAGACTAGTGGTAAAGGGAGGGCTCAGCAGCGGGCAATATGGTAGAGAGTTGCC
>NW_023234403.1:0-977 GCF_002007445.2 Ailuropoda melanoleuca | reverse complement strand
GGTTAAATGAGCTAATGTATCTACAAAATTTAGGTGAGTGTCTGGCACATAATAAGCACTCAATACATGTTAGCTATTATTCCATGAAACAAGTCAATTTCGAATAGCTGAACTAAGGTGGAAAAGAGTCACCAATCCTTTTTCCTTCTTTCTATTCTTAAAAGGAGATAACTGCAAAAAAATGGTAACAATATCTAAATGAGGGATCTCTTTGATTTTGCCTCTATGTGTGTGTGTGTGCACATACGTAATTATTATGGTGGTCAGAATTCTAAGATAGTCCCCAAGGGTCTCAAGATTCTTGCTCCCTGGCATATAGGCCTCATATAATCATCTACACTTGAATGTGGGTATAACCTGTGTGTGTGGTAAATACTCACTCACTTGGTAATTTATATTATATTGCAAACTATGATGGGATAGTCACTCCCATAGTTATACAACCCTGGCCAATTCCTTGATTTCAGCCTAGTGAGACCTTGAGAAGAGAACCCAGCTGAGGCCTAACCAGAATACTGACCCAATGCTACATTTGTAGTAGCTTGCCATGAAATAATAAAAACACGAATACATTTCTTTAAACTTCCAAACCCTTTATGTATACACCTTTTATGGCATTTACATAGTCATCATCTGATACTAATTCAGGTATTAAGTATTTATTGAAGAACTATTACATATCTTAGACATATAAGAAATGCTTGGTATACATGAACTGATAAATTAGACATGATCAATTACTCCTTTTTAAAACATTACACCTAAAATTGATCAAATACATCAGATGATTTCAGACCAGTGCAAAGTTCAATGGGACCATTGATCTGACTGTACACTTTGAGGCAGATAAAGGGAGCAATAGATTTTCAGGGGCTATTTATTCTATGTTAGGTCATTTATTCCCATAGAGAAAATTCTTTTTACAATGACATTTTTAAAGAGATGTTTCATTTTTCACAGAGTTACTGTGAAGCAGT
>NW_023234402.1:0-977 GCF_002007445.2 Ailuropoda melanoleuca | reverse complement strand
ATGTTCATGTCTCAATCTCTGAGGTCAGTGTAACTGGATTGAGAGTGAGAGGGAGAGAAAGAGAGAGGAGAGAGAGAGAGAGAATGCAGAAGTGAGAGTCCAAAACCGCCAGGTGTAGATAAAGCACAGGCCACGCTGAGCCTAACAAACTGTCTTAAAGATTTTAGTCTTTAGCATCAGGACAATGTGAAAATATTAGATGGTTTTAACTAAGGATGGATAAGAAGATCAAATTTACATTCTTAAAATATTATTTTTGTAGCATTGTGGAGTTTGGATTATAGGAAGGTCTAAAAGAATATGGGAAGACCCAGTTTGGAATCTACCAGCAGATGAAGATTATGGTAGGTTGGACAAGTTTGGTGGTGGTGGTGGTAAGTGGTATGGTTGTGAAAGAGGTAAAAGGATGTGATAGGTTTGAGATATATTTAGGAGATTTAACCACCAGTTGTTGGTGATAGATGTTATACGAGAAATAAGGTGGGAAAGCGAGATGTGTCACGATTTCTAGCTTTCATACTTGGCTGGATGGTGGTGTCACTAAGAACACACTAGATAAGGTCCATATTTGGGGGATGGGAATGGGATGCAAGAACAGGGTAGGGAGCTGCTGAGAGGATTCCTGAGTTCACTTTTGTATATGTTGGATTTAAGTGTTTTGAAGATACCTAATTGGATTAGAAGTCATGGTAGATTTTTGCATCTAGAACTAAGAAAAAAGTCTACATGCAGATATGTATTTATAGTCCCCTGCATATAGTTGGTAGCTGAACACATGGACATTGATGAGAAAACGTAGGGTACAAAGTAAAGATAAGAAGGTCTAGGGTTGAGTTTTTAAAAATCTTAATATATAATGGTCAGGTGGGGGGGGAAATGGATTGGTAGGAGAGAGGAGTGGCTCAGGTGGAGAAAAACAACTCCAGGAGCGTTGAGTCAAGAAACAAGGGATAAGGGAATTTCAAAGAGAAAAAAAA
>NW_023234401.1:0-977 GCF_002007445.2 Ailuropoda melanoleuca | reverse complement strand
AACCAGATTTGCTAAAAATAAAACCAAACCAAAACAAACAAAACAATATGGGGTTATGTCAAAGGGACACAGGAGTCAAATGAAAGAGCTCCTAATAGCCATAACTAGAACAATATGAGCAATAAAATTTGAAAATGCAATATTAGATTATAACCTCACATATAAAATAAATATCTGAGTCCATACTTACACAAATCAGTGATTGAATAAATAAATAAATACACGGAAGGGAACAGACCACACGTACAAAAGAATCCCAAATATTTTATATAGATACTTACCCACTAAAAGAGGTAGAGCATAACTTCTCACTCCTTAAGGTTTATAGAATGACTTCCTTCTAAAGAATGTACTATGGAAAGTGGAGAAAAGAACAACTTTACAGTGGAGAAACCTGACAAACACTATGTCAGGTAGGTGATAAAAGTCAGTGTCAACAGTGATAAGTCATGCTGATAGCATGTTCTCTTGATGTGATATGAGACTGGCACTTTAACTCTGTATTCTTTCTCCTAAAAACCCATAACCCCAGTCTAATCATAAGAAAAACATCAGACAAATCCCAACTCGGGACCAGTAGACAAAATATCTGACCAATAGTCCTCAAAACTGTCAAGATCATCAAAACCAAGGAAAGAAATGTCTAAGAAACTGACATAGTCTAAAGGAGCCTGAAGGAGACATGATGACTACATGTAATGTGGATCCTGGATGGAATGCTGGAAAAGAAAACGATGACAAATGCCCACAATAATTCCAGAGGATAACAATAGGGGAAACTGGGTGGGCTATATGAGAACTCTCTACTACAATCACAACTTTTCTGTAAATATAAAAGTATTCTAAATTAAAAGTTTACTTAACAAATATACTGACAACATTCTTTGAGGTGATAGAAATGTTCTCTGTTTGACCTTAATGGTGTTTATATAACCACATCAGAACTTTTTGCATGAAAAAGGTGAAATTTATTGTAT
>NW_023234400.1:0-977 GCF_002007445.2 Ailuropoda melanoleuca | reverse complement strand
GGGGGGGGGGGGGGGGGGGGTAGCAGTGGGGAATTTTCAAAGGGGAGAATTTTATTAAACTCAGCACATTTTATTGTTTTATGACTTTCTCTGATTGTTTCATGTCTTTTCTTTCCTGGCTGGCTTATTAACAGAGACAGGCCTTACACACGAACACTGTGTAATAGTAATACTCTGAGCACATCACAAGCAATCAAGGAATCCTTGTCAAGTTTGCCAACCAAGGAATGGCCGTGAATTGCTATAATCCAAATTATAAGGATGATTGCTCTAATAATCAGTTCAATCATGATTATTGAAAGTGATTGTTGTGGTAAAAGGCTAAGGCTTATTTGATGTTAAGGGATCAGTCCAAAAAGGATTTTAATGAAGGTTGGCTAGGACTGAAGCAGAGTGGCTAAAGGAGAGATGTGGGTCCATGTGAACTCAAATGGACAGAGTTAATAGAAATTTAAGATAAAGTGAAACACAGTGGGAAAATGACAGTCATATCATGATGTCTTTGGAGTTGAAGCAGAAATGAAACAGGACCAATAAAGTGGGACCTGGTATGGTCTGAGAAGCATATGCTATTGAGACCACTTATGCTAGGGAGAGTCTGAAGCAAAAGAGATTAGAAATAAGAGACACCATGATAACACGTGAAAATCATTTACAACTGTGCCTTCTATATAGAAAGAACTTAGTAAATGTCAGTATTATCAATACTGCACAAAATTATATCTCAGTAATTGCTCAATTTTCAGCCTTTAAATTTTTCCTGAAATATACCCATGTGCTTAGGTAGCTTTTTCTTTTCCTGTTGGCTACTGCACAAATCCATGTAATACTGGAACAGACAGATGTGTGACTTTCTTCTACACCTACAAACATGCCTGTCACAGCAGTTGTGGATGCCCAGAGAAGCCCTGATTAATAAAAGTCTTTCTTTTTTCTGTGTTAATGTTGTGAAAGCCTTATACATACTAATTTAGATT
>NW_023234399.1:0-977 GCF_002007445.2 Ailuropoda melanoleuca | reverse complement strand
CAGAACGCCGGGATCACGCCCTGAGCCGAAGGCAGACGCTTAACGACTGAGCCACCCAGGCGCCCCCAGATTGGCTTCTTTCATTTAGTAATATGCATCCATGGTTTCTCTGTCTTTTCATGGCTTGATTTCGTTTTAATGCTGAATAATATTCCATTGTCTGGATGGGCCAGAGTTTATTTATCCATTCACCCACTGAAGGACATTTTGGTTGCTTCCAAGTTTTGACAATTATAAATAAAGCTGCTATAAATCCATGTGCTGGTTTTTGTGTGGACATGCGTTCTCAGCTCATTTGGGTAAATATCAAGGAGTGCAGTTTCTGGATCATATGGTGGGTGAGAGTATGTTTACTTCTGTAAGAAACTGCCAAGGTGTTTTCCAAGGTAGCTGTATTATTTTGCATTTCTACCAGCAATGAATGAGAATTCTTCTTGCTCCACATCCTCACCAGCACTGGGTATTGTCTATGTTCTGAATTTCGACCAGTCTAGTAGGTCATTGTTTTGATTTGCATTTCTTTAATGACATATGATATGGAACATATTTTCCTATGCTTACTAGCCATCTAGATATCTTTCTTGGTGAAGTGTCCGTTAAGGTCTTTGGCCCATTTTTAAATCAGGTTGTTTGTTTTGTTTATTTTGGATAACAGTCCTTTATCAGATATGTCTTTTGCAAATATTTGTTCCCAGTGTGTGGCTTTCTTTCTCCATCTCTTGACACTCTTTTGGAGAGCTGAAAAATTTTAATTTTAATGAAGTCTAGTGTATCATTTCTTTCTTTCATGGATCATGCCTTTGGTGTTGTATCTAAAAACTCATCCAACCATGGTCAAGTTTGTCTAGTTTTATGTTATCTTTAAGGAGTTTTATAGTTTTGCATTTTACATTTATATCTGGGATCTATTTTGAGTTTGTTTTTGTGAGGGGTTTAAGGTCTGTGTCTAGACTCTTTTTTTTTTTTTTTTTGCCTGT
>NW_023234398.1:556-934 GCF_002007445.2 Ailuropoda melanoleuca | reverse complement strand
TTAGCCATTTTTATGTTTTCATTGGAAAAGTGTCTATTCACATCTTCTGCCCATTTTTGATTTGATTATTTATTTCTTGGATATTGAGTTTTAGAAGTTCTTTTTTTTAATATAATAATATTTTTATTATATTATGTTAGTCACCATACAGTACATCCCTAGTTTTTTTTTAAAAGATTTTATTCATTTATTTATTTGACAGAGATAGAGACAGCCAGCGGAAAAGGGAACAGAAGCAGGGGGAGTGGGAGAGGAAGATGCAGGCTCATAGCGAAGGAGCCTGATGTGGGGCTCAATCCCATAATGCCAGGATCACGCCCTGAGCCGAAGGCAGACGCTTAACCGCTGTGCCACCCAGGCACCCCATCCCTAGTTTTT
>NW_023234398.1:0-525 GCF_002007445.2 Ailuropoda melanoleuca | reverse complement strand
CCCCATCCCTAGTTTTTGATGTAAATTTCCATGATTCATTACTTGCATACAACACCCAGTGCACCATATAATACATACCCTCCTCAATACTCATCACCAGCCTATCCCATTCCCCCCCCCACCAGAAGCCCTCAGTTTGTTTCCCAGAGAAGTTCTTTATAGATCTTGGATACCAGCCTTTTATCTGTAGTGTCATTTGCAAATATCTTTTCGCATTCCATGGGTTGCCCTTTTGTTTTGTTGACTGGTTCCTTAGCTGTGCAGAAGTTTTTAATCTTGATGAAGTCCCAAAAGTTCATTTTTGCTTTTGTTTCCCTTGCCTTTGGAGATGTGCCATGAAAGAAGTTGCTGAAGCACGGAGATTTTAACAATGTTTATTCTTCCAATCTGTGAGCATGGAATGTTTTGCCGTGTCTTTGTGTTTTCCTCCATTTCTTTCAAAAGTGTTCTGTAATTTCTAGAGTACAGATTCTTTACCTCTTGTTAGATTTATTCCTAGGTACCTACTGGTTTTTGGTGCAATTG
>NW_023234397.1:0-977 GCF_002007445.2 Ailuropoda melanoleuca | reverse complement strand
CCTTCCCATCAAAAATGGACTGAATATCTTCAAAATATTTTCTTTGTTTGGATTAAACTGATGCAAGTAATCACAGAAACGCACAGACCGGGGGTCAGCTCCTTTTCCGTGGGCTGACCCCTCCTTCCTGCCCCTGGATGTGGCCAAGCCAAGGGTCACGTCCACGACATCAGTGACGCTAAGGTCCCTGAGTTCCCTGGGGGCACTTTAAAATATGTACTTTACTGACTTAGGAGACAGCCGATTCACTTCTGTAGCTAAGAACAATGCAAAATTTTAAGTTTAAATAGATGGAAGACAGAGTTTTCCAAAATCCTGTTTGCTTTGCTTTTCTGCATTTAGTCTGCATTGCATTTGCTTATCTCCTGTGTGTGTAGCCTCGGGGAAGACTCGGGAAAACCCACTTGTAAAAAAAGAATGTCTTCGCAAAGTTGACAGGTTTGCTGCCAGCCTGGGAGCAAAGTTTCACACGGTGGGTTGGTTTTGCACTGCTGCTCGGGCAGAGGCCACGAACGTGCAACGTGAGGGTGCATCCCGGCGCTTCAGGGCGTCAGCTCCCCGGCCACATGGAGGGTGACAGGGTTGGCCAAATATGCTCCCTGAGCATCGACCAAAGGCATCAGTAAACGCCCTGGAGGGGGTGTGTGCCCCAAGGCCCCAGGCAGGGGGTGCACCAGGACGCTGCCCAGGACCTTCGGAACCACCGCTAGGAAGATTCAGCAGCACGTCTCCGCACTAACTGCCTTCGGAGGGTGTCCGTACACCAGACCACATTTCGCTGCTATTTGCTAGCTTCCTTTTCCCCACTCCACTCCTGTAAGGATGACAGGCGAAGTTCCTCCTCTGAGACTGGGTTCCACCCACTCCCTTAACCTTCCCTCTTGGTAGCTGACCCATCACCTCCTCCAGGAGGCATTCCGGGATTCATCTACTTCTTTCACTAGCTCGTGCCTCAGCTGGGGCTGAACTTGCCCATC
>NW_023234396.1:0-977 GCF_002007445.2 Ailuropoda melanoleuca | reverse complement strand
TTTTTTTTTTTTTGGTTGGGGGGACTTGACTGTGGGGAATTTGCTCATGTCATCCAGTCCTGGTGGGAAGCATGCTTCTGGAATGGTTTTAGATATGAGCCTACTTAGAAACAGGAGATTAATCCTAGTAACACCTTGAAGTGTCTGTAATCTTTTCCTTTCCATGATGAAATCACTTAAAGCTTGGGAAGAAACTTCATGTTTGCACAGAAAATTGAGGGAAAAATGTGTATTCATTAACTTCCTAATCTAATTGAAAGGACACCTGCAGGTTTTATTGATTAGGCATCTTAGCAATAACTCTGTTGCCTTAATTAGTTCTCTTATAATTGCATGGAGATTAATTTTCACTCTGAGTATCAAATCACAGAAATCAAATAAAAATATTTATTGAGTGTCTTCTGAGTGTGAGTCATCATGAAATGAGAATTGGAAAAATCTAATGAATTCATCACATTTGTCCTCCATTTAAGAATAATGTTTTTTGTCTTCTCCAGTATTTCTTCCAAGATCTTGTCTGTGATATGATTTGGATTATCTTATTCTAAACCACAAATTTTGCCAAAGAACTTTGTTTTTCCAGATGAGCAGCCAATTCTTTTTTTACCCTTTTGGAAAACCCTCTCGTTTTTACCTGGAAAACCCTTCATTCTATTGTAAGCACTAATATTAGCACATAGAATGGCCAGCTCTATTCCCTATTCTGTTAATAGCTCTCTGGTTTTCCTTTTGAGAATCTCCCCACATCACTCCCAGCCACGGCATATAGTGGATCTGGCACTATCATAGGCTCCCGCAGGGACTGTGTCACCTGAGCAAAACTGGGAAAAACTTTGTTCACCTGGATTTGTTTCGGGTTAGGAATGTGACCAACTGAGTCAATGAGAACACTTCCCCAGGACTTTCTGGAATTATCAAGAGGGAGAAACTCTCTGTAACCTGAGAAGATCTCAGTTTGCGTATGCTGGGTGCCACTA
>NW_023234395.1:0-977 GCF_002007445.2 Ailuropoda melanoleuca | reverse complement strand
AAATGATATAAAATGCCTGCAGTTTCCTTCAAAATAATTAGTGGGGCACAATAGCCAAGAGGTGGAAACAACCCAAATGTTCTTCAGCAGACAAATGGATAAACAAAATGTGGTATATCCATACAATGGAGGATTCTTCAACCATAAAAAGGAATGAAGTTCCAATACACACTACAGCATAGATGTACCTTGAAAACATTATACTAAGTGAAATAAGCCAGGAACAAAAGGACAAATAGTGTGTGATTTCACTTTTATAAGGTACCTCAAGTAGGCAATTCATAGATGGAAAGTAGATTAGAGGTTACCAGGGTTTGGGAGGAGAGGTGTAGGGGAATTACTATTGCTTTATGGGTATACAGTTTCTGTTTGGGATGATGAAAAATTTCTGGAGGTGGGTGGTGGTAATGGTTGCACAACATTGTGAATATACTTAATGCCACTGAATTGTATACTTAAAAATGGTTAAATGGTAAATTTTGTGTATATTTTAGCATAGTTTTTTTTTAATGGAATAAAAGAATCTGACGGAGCTAGGTAAGAGTATAGATGAAATAAAAGTGGCCGAGGGTTGATAATTATTATAGCTGGGTGACAGATACATGGGGGTTCATTGTACAGTTTTCCATTTTTGTGAGGTTAATGTCAGTAAATTGGAATGTTTACATTAGATGGACAGATTCCTGGAATTGAGGATCTATATAAAAGATTATTTTGAGGGACAGCGGACAAGGAGGAAAGTGAGGATTTGAGGACAGTGATTAGAAATTTCTTTTTGGTCTTGGGGATCCTGGGTGGCTTAGTCGGTTAAACATTTGCCTTCGGCTCAGGTCATGATCCCAGGGTCCTGGGATAGAGCCCCGCATCAGGCTCTCTGCTCAGGAGGGAGTCTGCTTCTCCCTCTTCCTCTGCCCCTGCTCTCACTTCTTTCGCTCTCACACACACTCTAATAAATAAAATCTTTTAAAAAATAACTA
>NW_023234394.1:0-977 GCF_002007445.2 Ailuropoda melanoleuca | reverse complement strand
TTACATTTCTTACATATGTGGATTTGTGTTTTGTGAAATGTGTATACATTTCAGTAACAACAGTGTGTGCATATTGTACATATTCTCTCATATTATCTTCCCTTGTTGATCATTATTTAAAAATCACTGTTCATTGTAACAGTGTCTGTATGCCTAACATTTTTCATGGCTGTGTAGAATGTAACCATGCTGCTATGCCTGTGATTTCTTTTGTTGGCCAGGTGACTTGCTTGGATTCTTTTTTCTTTTTGCCATTAGCCATCAAACAGTTAATGTTAAATACAAACAGCTTGCTTTTTCATTTATTCTCCAGAACTATCAAGCTTCCTCCTCCTTCTTTTTTTTCCATTTATTTACTCTTCAACAAGCATTTGTTTAGCACCTGCTATATGTCTGGCATTATTCTGGTGCTGGGAATTCCGTGGTGAACAAGATAGAAGCCTGCACACATGGAATTTACATTCTGGGGACCAGGGTATACAGATACTAACTACAAATGGATATTCAGGTAGTGATAAGAAGTAGGAAAAAAAATAAAGTCGGGAAGGAGATGGGGAATAGAGGACTATAGAGGGGCTTTTTCAGATAAGGTGGATGCAGAAGACCATTCTCCTTAAAGAGACCAGAAATCTGAATGAAGTAAGGGATTCAAACTTATGAGAACCTAGGGGAGAGAGTTCCAGACAGATGAATGGCGAATGCAATGTATTTTGCAGGAATGAGACAAGAACAAAATGAGGGTTCCAAACACATCCTAACTCAGGTAAGAACAAAAGAGGTCTCAGAATCCATGAAAAGTGACAGAGGATAGTAGTTAAGAACATAGACCTTGGAGCTAGGCTGCCTGAGTTGCATCCTGGCTCTGCCACATAGGGTAAGCTACGCAACTTTGGAGCTCCATTAACTGCTCTATGCTTCAATTGCCTCACCTGCAAAGTAGTGAAAATGTATTTATCTTTTAATGATTTTTGAGGATT
>NW_023234393.1:1163-1391 GCF_002007445.2 Ailuropoda melanoleuca | reverse complement strand
CCCTCACACTTTGTTTCTTGGTTCTAAGGGCTGGATCCTCCCCAGGCCCCTACACCCTATGTGGAATCGGGTCACCAGTGAAAAGGCTGCTGTTCGCTGGAGGTGTTTTCCTGGACGCTCTGCATTATTACCTAAGAGAAGGGCGCTGAGTGCTCGAAAATCCTGAACCTTTTCATTCATGCTCCCTTACTCACGAGAGATGATTATCGTTGATATTTCCCAGGACTG
>NW_023234393.1:0-888 GCF_002007445.2 Ailuropoda melanoleuca | reverse complement strand
CAAAGCACCTTGATTCCTGTTCCACCTTCCATAAGGCCGTCGTGACTTCAAGGGCTTTCCCCTCACACTTTGTCTCTTGGTTCTAAGGGCTGGATCCTCCCCAGGCCCCTACACACAATGTGGAATCATGGTCCCCAGTGAAAAGGCTGCTGTTCGCTGGAGGTGTATTCCTGAACGCTATGCATTATTACCAATGAGAAGGGCGCTGAGTGCTCGAAAATCCTGAACCTTTTCATTCATGCTCCCTTACTCACGAGAGATGATGATCGTTGATATTTCCCTGGACTCTGTGGTGTCTCAGAGAACACTATGGGGCACTCTCGTCAGGCTTCCACAACCACTTTCCCTCATGGTTCCCTATTCATAAAGGGTGATGATAGTGCTAAGATGATCCCTGTACGGTGTTGTTTCTGACGGACGTGTTTTGGGCCTTTTCATTCCATTGCCGCCAGCAGTTTTGACAGGATTTCCCCAGGGAGCAANGGGAGCAAGCATTTCGTTGGAAGCGGGTTTTGGCCGAATTGTCTTTCTCAGTGCTGTGTTCGTCGTGTTTCACTCACGGAACCAAAGCACCTTGATTCCTGTTCCACATTCCATAAGGCCATCGTGACTTCAAGGGCTTTCCCCTCACACTTTGTTTCTTGGTTCTAAGGGCTGGATCCTCCCCAAGCCCCTACACCCAATGTGTAATGTGGGTCCCCAGTGAACAGGCTGTTGTTCGCTGGAGGTGTTTTCCAGGACGCTCTGCATTATTACCAGTGTGAAGGGCGCTGAGTGCTCGAAAATCCTGAACCTTTCATTCATGCTCCCTTACTCAAAGAGATGATGATCGTTGATATTTCCCTGGACTGTGTGGTGTCTCAGAGACCACTGTGGGGCACTCTCGTC
>NW_023234392.1:0-6831 GCF_002007445.2 Ailuropoda melanoleuca | reverse complement strand
GGTGGAAGGAATTTGGCACCTTCTCAACCACAAGCCCTTTAAATTACGAATGGCACTTCATGGGGTGTCTGCAGATCATCCAGCTTTAAATAGGAAGCACATTGTAAGACCATTTGTCTTGTCCTGGGCCGGAAGGAGGTGGGGGAATCTAAGGGCTCTTAATCCCCTCTGTGGTTCAGCAGGGCCCAGGTGGATGCAATAGGACTCTTTGTCCTCCAGGGGGCTCTGCAGCTTGTTCCCTCCCCACGTCCGGATCCTCTGTTCAACCCCACAGGCAGTGAAAAGGGAAAACAGGCGCTCCACTATTTGCGTGCCAACTATACTTTGTGTATGTGAAGTGCTTAGGCACATTACAACACAGAGATAAGGATCGATTAGCCCCAAGATGAACAAACGGCTCGAAGAGATACACTGACTTGCTTATGACCACACATGAAAAAAGTGGAAGAATTAAAATTTGAACCCAGATCTTAACACCTTCATGGGTTTAACTCCTTCAAAGTGAATGAAGCAGGATGCTCACTCCAGAGAGTTTGGCTGCCTCCAGCATATATTCATATATTCACTCAACAAACATTTCCTGAACCCCATCCTCCCACTAAATCCTGGGTGCTAGAAAAGAGAAGTGAGCCTGTCACTACCCTCATCTTACAATCTAGCCACTCTTTCCCTACTCAGCCCCTCCGCAGTCTGACACCTTCAGTGGGTTACCATCCCCATCCACCCACCTCAACATTTACTGGGCACCTGCTATCTGCCAGGCTCTGGACAAATGCTGGGGACACAGGGAGATAAAATGGGAACTTCCTGGGGTAACAGACACATCAGCAAGTGATAGCATTGCAGTACAGTATGAGATAAGATGGTATTGTGAGAACAGGGGACAAAAGCCCCCAACCCAGTCTTGGGGTCAGAAATGGCTTCCAGAGGAGATCTCTACCAGAGTCCCTTAACTTGCTCGCCCAGTGACAAGTTCTCCTTCCACGCTGGCAGAGCATCAGTTGCTTTCTGGTGTCTGCTTGTCCCCATGTGACTCCGGGAAATTCTAATCTGCCTAATCCTGGAAGTCTCACTTACAAACCTAATTGATAGATTTAGGGATGGGCATTTAACCAGTTCAAGCCAATAAGACCTTGTGGCAGCAGGTGGGTAGGAGGGAAAGAGATGTCTGCTGGAGGCTTCTAAAAAATAACTCTAGACCCTAAAAACCCTTGTGCATGGCTACAATCTTTTTTTCCGGAAGTTATTGAGTCTCCTCAGATTGCTTAGACCTGAGACAGTAATTATACAGATTTGCAGACTTGAACAGACCTAGCTTGAGAATACACTAGGCATGGCAGATGGAAAGACAAAAGGAGCTGGGGGCCCTGGTGATTCCACTGGCCTCTGAGTCGACCTGTAACTCCTCACCTTCCTTATAAATGCTTTTGGCTGCAAGGGTCAGAAAACCCAATTACAGCAGTTTAAATAGATAGGGGTTTATTTTTCTCACAAAATAAGAATTCCTGGGGCACCTGGGTGTCTCAGTCAGTTAAGTGTCTGCCTTTGGTTCAGGTGATGATCCCGGGGTCCTGGAATCAAGCCCCAGCACTGGGCTCCCTGATAAGTGGGGAGCCTGCTTCTCCCTCTGCCTCTGCCCCTCCGCCTGCTTATGTTCTCTCTCATTCTCTTGCTCTCACTCTCCTTCTGTCTCTCTCTCTCCCTCTCTCTAATAAGTAAAATCTTAAAAAAAAAAAATTCCAGAAATAAGGAGCTGGTCAGTGTATTTATTCATTTGGCTTCAATTAATCAGCTTTACTTAGGGGACAAATGACCCCCAAATCTCAGTGGCCTTCAGCAACAATATGCATGACCTACTCAAGGGGTACACAGGCTGCAGCCACTGTGGCTCTGCCCCATGTGACTTCATTCCAGCACCCAGACTGAAGGAGCAGATGCTACATGGGCAATGCCCATTCTAATGAGTGAGGGAATTCCAACCAAAGAGGCTGAGTCTAACCACCTGACTGCATTTAAGGCATCTGCTCAGATTAAACATCATATATGCTCACATTCTATTAGCCAAAGTCACGTGGCCACATCTAACAATGAAGAGGGGAGGCATGCTCCTCTATAATATCCTTATCAGAGAGGGGGCAAATAAAAGTCATCAAGAAAACAATCTACCACATGGCCTCTTCCCCTCAAGGTCACAAGAGGGCTGCTGTAGCTCTAGCCATCTCATCCCAGTCCAGGCAGAAAAAAAATAGAAGGGGAGAGAGCAGTGCAAAACGTTTCCTGGAAACTCCACAGCAGTTTCATTTCCAGCTCACTAGCCAGAATGGGATCTTAGGAACACTCATGTCTGGAAGGTGGCTAAGAAAATGGGAGTTGAGGTAGCCATCCAAAGGAGTCAGTCCCATTGCCCTGCCCGTGGATTGCTTCTTAAGAGAAAGTATTCATCTCCTTATTGTTTAAACCATTTCAGATTGAGGTTTCTCAAGAGCTGAAAAAAAAAAAATTCTAATAGTTAAAAGATCCAAAATCTTTATCCCAGCCTACAAGATCCTAGGTGAATCAGCCCCACACTCTGCTTTTCCTATCTTCTACCCCTCCCACTCATGCTGACCTCCTTTCCCTCCTTATACATGGGGAGTTCCCTCTGCTTGGACTACTGCTGTCCATTCTTCCAACATCTTTATCACATCCCATTGCTGCTGCTTCCCAGCATAGCCCACACTGTGTAATCGTGTGTTTATTAGTTTACCCCTTTGATATTTGCTTCCAATAGACTAAGTTCCATGAGGACAGAGCCATATATGCCTTGCTCACCACTATACAGCATTTATTCATCATAGTGCCTGGCTCGGAGTGGAAGCTCAACAAAGAATCGCTGAATGAATGAATGACATGACACTCAAGGAAGTCTTAAACAATGAGTAGGTTACCAAGTAGTTGGAAACCCAGTCACCCAGGCTGTCTTATCAAGAGATAATAAATCTAGGGTACTTAATAGCTTTTTGGGGGGGGGGTCAGTGAGGTATATATAAGCACACACCCTCCCCCCTTCCTACCACACATAACCCCCAGTGATAAAAGACAGCATCTATAGATCGCCCCATCTCAGAGAAAGTAAAACCAGAACAGGAAAATAATTGCCCTAGGGCATGGAAAACAACTGTTGTAGCACCGGAACTCAGGTAATCTGCTAAGTAATTTGCCAGTACATTGTACTTGCCAATTTTGCCACTGTGTTAGTTTCCTAGGGCTACCATTACAAAGTGCCACAGATGGGGGTGCTTAAACCACAAAAATGTATCTTCTCACAGTTCTGGTGGCTTTAAGTCTGAGATCAAAGTGTCAGCAGGGCTAACTCCCTTTGAAGCTTCTCTCCTTGGTTTGTGAGTGGCTGTTTTCTCCTACATGTTTACCTTCTGTGCGTGTCTATACCCTCATCTCCACTAAGAAAGACATCAATCATACTGAATTAGGGCCCACTCATATGACTTCATTTTACCTTAAGTATTTCTTTAAAAGGTCTTATCTTCAAATACACTCACATTCTGAGGCACGGGGGGTTTGGACTTCAAAATCTGAATTTGGGGAGACACAGTTCAGCGCATAACCACCACCACTTGAATTTGTGATTTTCAATGCAATTTCAGATACTCTGTGTTACATATTTCCTTATCATGAGATCAAAAAATAAAAAGACTCCCCTATGGTTGTACCTCTAGAGAATAATGGAGGTAGAATCAGAATCCACTCATCTGAACAACTAGTCTGAGTACTCTCCTGGGGTTCTAGCATGGACATATCCTTGTAGATTATGAGTTTCCTCTGAAATTTTTAGATTTTTATTTTAAATTTTAATTTCAAAGATGATTTACTCAAACTTGACGCATGCATTTTTTGCATCACCTGTTGACTCCCTTAATGGGTTCACCCTACTGCATGTGGAGCGTTGGTGGTGGTGCTTGTAATCTCCTCGGTGCCAAGTGGCACCACTTCAACTGTCTTGAGCTGATGGGAAAGAACATATGTGATCTTAAAACATCCAAGTTAAACGTCAAGACAAAGTCAAAAAATGTCCTTTTGGAAGAGAAAGTGGTAGGTGAGTAGGGTTCCCACGTGGCAAACAGTAGTCCAGGTACCTCTAATTCAAAAGAACCCATACTCCAGCAGTCAGTGCCCGATGCACTTTATGAGAAGTGATTTAGTTTCACCCAAGGACTATCATCCATCACATTAAATTAATGTTGCTCATTTGGATGTTACTGGTTTTACAGGTTTGTTTGTATTTAACTTATAAATTTGTTTTAGCTTTACATCTGCTTAAGAGCAATAAGCATAAGGCATTTATAAGTAGTTTTATGTGTGTACTGCTTAAATAATATTAAGTTTAACATTAATATAAAATAATTTAAGTCAAGTGAGGAAAGAGAGGACAGTCCTTCTTCATCTATCTCTGACCCAGTTTGTTTCTCACCCTTTTAATGAGTTCGCAGAAAGTCCAACAAATTGAGGATGCCAGGCAATACCTCCCCAGTCACACCTCTCAGAGAATTCACCCTATCCAACCCCTGGTAGAGGCATAGCCATCATTCACAGCTAACTGGACCAAGATTGGAAAAGTCTTCAAATATAGACCAGATTTTCTCTTCTGGGATTTTGGAATCAATATATTGAGAGATTGAGCCAATAAGCTACTGGAAACCAAGGTAAAAGATCCTGCAGACTCAGAGCATAGGCCACCATTTGGGAGAAGCCATCAGGGCTGCATGCAGATGAAAAAGTGAGCAGAGGGAGCCAGTCTCTAGCGAGAGGAGAATGAATGGCTGGGCACAGAGAAGCAGGGATAGCAATCCAAGCATCCTGAGAAGAGGCCTGAAGCTGGCTGTGTAATCCTGCTGATTTCCCAGATCCCAGCTTCAGGCCCAGGAAACCCTCTGTGAGATGCACCTATCTTCTTCCAACAACCCCCTTTGACTTGAGCTAGCCTGAGGCGGTCTCTGTCCCTAATGACCAAAGCGTACTTTCCATGGCCTTCCACTTGTTTCATGTATCTTCACATCCATTTCATCATTTTCATGCCTTGGTATGCACCAAGAACAATGACTCAGAGAGGTCGGGTAACTTCTCCAAAGCCAACAAGGAAGGAATGGCGGATAGGAAGCGATGGGAGGCAAGAAGCAATGGGAGATAGGAAGAGAAGACTGGAAATGATGGAAGATAGAATGATCTGATTCCACAGTTTATTCATTTCCCATCAAGTTTAATTTCCTTCAGTGGAGAGGCATTTCTATACTGGCATTAGATGCAAAACTCAGATTGCCACCCATGCTCAGTCAGTCATCTTTGCTGAGCATTTCCAGACAGAGTGGGAACACACACTCATCTAGCTCCAGCTACCTTGCAAAACGGTTGTCAGGGAGACAATGTGGTAGTTGAGATCCTGGGCTCAAATCCTGGCTCTGTCACTCATGGTCTCAGCGACACTACCTTGGGCCTCAGCTTCTTCATGCACAGATTGGAAATAACAACAGAACACTTCTTTGGGCTGTAGTGAGCATTAAGTGAGACAACACATGCAAAAGCACACAGCACTGTGCCTGAGAAGCCATTTGAGGAGCGACAGGGTTGAGTTACTGACATCTCAGAAGGCTAAACAGCATGGCACTTTTCATGAAACAGCAAGTCTCTCTTCTTCACAGAACTTCTCTATGGCAGAACTTGCTACATTTCCCCCAACTATTGGATATTGATTTTTACCATGAATAACCTTAGATGAACTTCATTTATAGCAGCAAGTGCTTCAAACTGACCCGAATTGATCAGGCATAAGGATTTTCCATTAGGCAGAAATTAAGGAAATACATCTTCCAATATCTCAATTAAAATAGCCTCCATTTTGCCAAGGTAAGAGCTGTTGATTTGATTTTAGTGAACAAGTAGATCAATAAGATAGAAGGCCTCTGAGAGGATAATACACCTCTCCCACATATTTTGTGGAGGCTGGATTCCTTCCCCAGACTTGATCCTGTCATCCACAGCTGACACTGAAGTTATGCACTGGCTGCTAGGGCCCCTCAAGGGCCAACTGCTGCAGACAACAGCGCCAAAACCACTCCATGTGTCCACATGGAGCTCACAGGAGACATAAGCCTCCTGAGAGACAGAACGAAGTTGTCCCCTATCACCATTGTCATCACCATTGTCGTTACCATGTGAGCTCCCCAAGGGCAGAGATTTGGGTCTGTTTTACCCCCTGATGTCTCCCCAGTACCAAAAACAGTTCCTGGCTGTGGTAAACTGACGGCATGAATGGCCCCAGTTCTTTGCTCCTCCCTGTATCCACACCATGGCCTTTGCCACATGACCTGTGTACTTCTCACTAAAGAGTGGGATCTTACTGCCCCTCTCCCTTGAATCTGAGCTAGCCTTGTGGCTTGCTTTGCCCAGCAGAAGGAGCAGAAAAGATGATGCACCATTCTGAGTCTGAACCTCAAAAGGCTTTGCACGTTTCCACATACTCTCTCACTCTCTGCAGTCACCACAACAAGAACTCTCTCACTCTCTGCAGTCACCACAAGGACATACCCAGATGGGCCTGCTTGTCCCAAAGTCAGGAGACATGGGGGCAAAGGCAAGCTGCCCTGGCCATTCCTGCTGAGTCCAGAGAAGATCAGCCAGACAACTGACTCCCAGACACACCAATGAATCTAGGCAAGCCAGCAGGAACCCCATCTAACCTACAGATTTGTGAGCTAAACTAATGCTTGTTGTTCGAAGCCACCAAGTTTTAGGGTAGCTTGTTACCCAATATTATTGAGAAAGGAATCACTGATCTAC
>NW_023234391.1:0-977 GCF_002007445.2 Ailuropoda melanoleuca | reverse complement strand
AGCTCCGGGTGTCGGTGCCCCGCGGCCGGCGGACGTGGCCGGAGCGCGAGGCGGCCGCGGCGATTGGGCGACGGCGCGGGAGGCCTGGTCGCCAGAGGCCGGGGCGCCGGCGAGGACACGTGCGAGGCTGCACCTTTTTTGGGCTGCATCACGCGGCCCAGGAGCCGGGCCTGGTCCAGCGCGGGGCCTGTGGCGACGGGAAGCGGTCGCGGGAGAAGTGTCCTCTCGCGGAGAAGGACACCGGCCCGGGCCGGCAGCCTCTTCCCGCAGCGCGGCTCCGCGGGGCGGCCGGGCACGCGGCGGAGGGAGAAAAGGGAGTCCAAGCGCACGTTAGAAAAGGGAGGAAAACATCTCAGAAGCCCTGCGATTTTGCAGTTATCTTTCCCAAAGGCTCGAAATTATGTTTATGGCGGTCGTAGAGGAGAAAGGTATGGCAAGTAGAAAGTAGCCTCTGTAATAGTGAAATTGGGGGGAGAGCCTGGCCGCGATATCTGGAGAGCTCCGGCCCTTAAACAGGTCCCTTATGGGCCTCCGGTTCTCTCTCCGCAAAGTGAGGGTATAAACTAACCATCTTGAAAGACCCTGCAAACTCTAAAGGTTTTTCTCATTGGTGGAAGAGACGCCATTCAGAACTCAGAGCTGATGCAAAAAAGCGCTGGTTACTTTTCCCTCGCCTAGTCCACTTCGATGCCTGAAATACCACATGATCCAAAATGTTATATTTTTAGTACAAGTAAAACGGGTTTGGAGTAAATACTTTAAAGTCCTTTTCTAGGTAAAACAAAATAAAGACCATAATTTTGTGACTACAGATGTGTGCCATAATTTTTTTATGCCATAAAAATAAAACCTGATGTTTAAATTTGCTTTCAGTAAACTAAACACTTTTGTGTCAAGAAATACAGATTTAGGGGCGCCTGGGTGGCACAGCGGTTAAGCGTCTGCCTTCGGCGCAGGGCGTGATCCCGGCGTTATGG
>NW_023234390.1:0-977 GCF_002007445.2 Ailuropoda melanoleuca | reverse complement strand
CGTCCTGTAGTTTTCATAGTGGAATGCTCTGTTTCTCTAACTCAAAAAAGTCATGATATGGACCAGAGAGGAAATCTTGATTCAAAAACCATCATCAGGAACCATTTAATCTGTTTGAATAGTTTGCATGGCATAGGATTTTTCTCTTGCGGAGCTCTAAATCTTAGGCATCCTCAAAGTGATCGGTGTCTTTGGACTATAGTAGTAACACTTTAAGGTTGCCATTCCCCAACATTGCCATCAGGACATGTAAGTAGGTGATTTCCTGGCAAAAATACTTAAAGAAGCAGTGATTCACCAGTGTTAAGAAGAGCTATAGAATATCAAGAAAGAAAGTGCTCTTTTATTTATTTTGGAATGGTGTTTAGGTGATTTTCAGAAAACCAATATTAACTTCCAAAAAATAGCCATAAGACTTGTCAGAGAAACAATACGATTAAAATTGCTTTAACTGTGAGGAGCTCTTAGGAAAGAAAAGGAAAATTATAGGCCAATAATTAATATTACATGGGGCAGTATCAGGGAACTATAAAGTAGGTTTTATAGAGCTGGGGGAAACGCTTCCACCATGACACCTGCCATCAAGGATTTTATGACACTATGGAACCAAGTTGTAAACTCCTCAAGAGCAGAGACCTTGAAAAGTCTCCTAAGTACTTCTCAAACAGCCCACGCTGGGCTGGGTACCCCATTGTTCTCAGACCAGTCACCATAAAACCGTGTCTGGTCGTTCCCAGATGACACATCTCCCTATGGTTTTGATGATTTCCAACATGAGAAAGATTTGATCAAAGACTGGCATTCCTCCACCTTTAAGCGAATGCCCTGTAAAGAGAGACTCCTCTCAGGAAACTTTAGCCACCTTCTTTGTCAGGCTCAGCTCAAAGGCCTAACTCTTCTCTGTCATCCATAAACTATAGTTCACAAGAAATCTCCTTTTGCACTTAAACCAAAACTAATGTACAGACCTTTTCCCT
>NW_023234389.1:0-977 GCF_002007445.2 Ailuropoda melanoleuca | reverse complement strand
TGTCTGAACAATCCAGGAAGGTTAGATTGTTATGGAATAAAAACAAACAATTGAAAAATTAAAATAGAACCACAGCAATGCTGGAGAGCAGCTTGGTAGGAAGTAGCAACAGCTGGAGACAAATATGCAGTTTGTTTTTCCTCCCCAAACCCAAGTTCAGTGCACACGCGAGGCCAGCACTACTCAGTGGTGAGTTCTTGGGTAACCACCTCTCTTTCCACACACCCCCTCTCCACCACAATGGAAAAAAAAGAGACATTTGAGTTTGTTTTCTAGTACAGCTTGCACTTTTAGAGCACTTTCCATGATCGCTGACAACGGCTCAGTGAGGTGAGCAGAAAAGACACCATTGTTCTCAATTTTTAGATCAGGAATCTAAAGCAGAGGCAAGACCACATGGGTTAACAAGTGGTGGAGTGGACCCCTCCCATTGCCTGGGCACAAGGCTTTCTCTCTCTTTCCGAAGGCTGACTCTGTGTTGCTGATGGCCAGCTCTCTCTGTTTTCCACATGTGTTCTTCCACTTTGGAATCCTCCTATTATGCCCCTATTATCGCTGCCCTCCTCTCCTCACCTCCTTCTCTATCCAAATGGAATCCATGGTCCAGCCTTTCAGTCATGGTCTTGTACACTCAATAAAAGCCTATGAGAACACATCCTGTAGATGCGAATTCAGTAGACATCAGGCATCCACCCCCATTTTCGTTTCACCAACCTAGGCGTAGCAAGGCTCTCCATCTCATGCAGATGAATTTTGGGATCCTATGGAGAGTGTTAGGGCAGGGTTTTGCTCTGCCATCAACTCCTTTTTACTGTATTCTTCCATCACATTTGCTGACCAGCTGTCCATCTCCTTGGGACCAGCACTCAGGCTGCTGAAAGCTGCTGTGGGAAATCACCAATGGGTCAGATTAATGCCAGAGTCTGCTTTTGCTGGGCCAGAGACACTGTTCTGAGATCCCACTCCACCTCCAGTTT
>NW_023234388.1:0-977 GCF_002007445.2 Ailuropoda melanoleuca | reverse complement strand
CCAGGGTTTCCCAGCCACCCGCAGAGGCAGCGGGAGAGAACAAGCACACGTGCGGATGCATTCTTCCACCAGCGCCAGCAACCCCCACCGAGCCCCCACCGAGAGCAGCCCCGAACACCTACTCGGCACCCAGCACGGCGCCGGGTGCTGGAAGTGACAGATGCATTAGACACAGTCCCTGCCCTCACAGATCGCAGTCTGGAAGCAGAAAGAACCTTGCGCAGAATGAGTGTAGCATGCACTGTGATATATGGCATCACCCTGTAAAAGACGCGAGCACACAGAGAAAACCGGCATTCATTTTCCAGTCCCCTGTCAAGGAAAGTGAAAGGCAAACTCATGCATTGTGGCTGAAAGCATTTACTTTTCATTGAGTGCATATCTCAATATCAACCTGCCCCTCAGTCAGGTTCATGCCTCAGTGACCGTCGCGTTGCTGACTTGGCTTTCTCTTGAGAAAGCCGCAAACGCACCCACAGAAAAGGGAATTGCGAAGATGTGGAGCAAGGGGCTCCTACCTCAGATGATGTTTCGTTTCATTTTGCCTTTGAAAGCTGCATAGCTCAGTACAGTGAAAACAAATCATAGCTCTCCTCACAAAGTGGATGCCAGGAAAAGCTTTACCTTTGCTTCATTTTGTGGAATTTCTTTGAAAATAAATCATGACCACTGGGTGAAGAAAACTTTGAAACCTTTCGATTTTCTCTTCTTAGCTTTGAAAATGGCAAGTATGTGTATGATCTTTTCATAAGAAAATGTGATTATTCTGTCAGGAGGAGAGATGTGATCCCAGACCAGATTTGGAAGGGACAAAGTGTGTTCTCCCCTTTGGGGGCCTGCTTCCTTCATCAAGCTTCCTTCCTCCCCCCAACTCCCTTCTTTCCCCTTCCACCTCTCTCAGATATTTAGTGCTTTATTTCTTAATCATTCGTTCAAATCTCTCCCAAGTGATGCAGGAAAAAGGTTTGAATCTCTTT
>NW_023234387.1:0-977 GCF_002007445.2 Ailuropoda melanoleuca | reverse complement strand
GTGGGGTGAGGGGCAGAGGGAGAGGGAGAGAATCTCAAGCAGACTCTCCACTGAGCATGGAGCCGGATGTGGGGCTCAATCTCACGACTTGAGCTGAAATCAAGAGTCTGACGCTTAACCAACTGAGATACCCAGGTGCCCAACTAACTGACGTTTAATGTTTTCATTTTTTGTCTTCAGCTTTGTGCTATTACAGATAATGGTGTTATCTGAACAAATATTCTTGTACATATCTCCTGGTACACATATGTGTTTTTTGATGTTTAGAAAGAAGAACTGTTTATCTTTAACTAGAAAACTATTTTCTAAAAGAGCTATATCAATTCATACTCTTAACTGTGTATGAGAGTCCCTGTTGCTCAAATATCCTTACCAACACTGTCAATCTGTTTAATCTTAGCTCTTCCGGTGGGTGTGCAGTGATAAGGCAACGTGACTTTAATTTGCCATTTCCTTGGTTAGTAGTGTGGCTGATCACTTTTTCATCTGGTTACTGGCTATTTGGATATCCTTTCTGTGAAGAGCCTGTTTAAGAATCATCCATTTTTTTATGGAACTGTTTTTTTTTTCTTAATGATTTATACAAATTCTTTGTATTTTCTGGATTGAGTCCTTTGGTGGTTAGAGGCGTTGCAAACATCTTCTACTCCAAGGCTTGTCTTTTTACTCTCTTAATGGTGTCTTTTGATGGAACTAAAGTTCTTATTTTAATGATATCCATTTACTAATCTTTTCCTTTATGGTTAAGTGCTTTTTGTGCCCTATTTAAGCAGTCTTCCCCTATGTCAAGGTCATGAATGTATGCACCTTTATTATCTTCTAGGTGTTGTTTTATTATTTTGCCTTCACATTTAGTTCTATAGTCCACCTGGAACTGAACATTGTGTGATGAAAGAGATAGGTGCCAAGTTTCAAATGGCTATCCAATTATCTCAGCACCATTTACTAAGAAAATGGTCTCTCTTACACTTTTTTTT
>NW_023234386.1:0-977 GCF_002007445.2 Ailuropoda melanoleuca | reverse complement strand
GGATTTTCACCAAACCGATGGTTGAAAAATTGATTTTGGATTTTCACCAACTGATGGCTTGCAACTGCAGCCATTAATTTGTATTTCTTTTTGAGTGAAGTTGAGCATCTTCTCATGGGTTGAAAAGCCATTTTTATCTGGAGGTTTGGTTTAGTTTTGCGTTATTTGAAGTTCCTGATCACATCCTTTGCCCCTTTTCCTCTTTGGTTGCTAATCTTTACTTACTGATGAGATGTCTTCATATTAGCATGCTAGGCCTTTCCCTCGGGACTGAGTTGTAAAGATTTTTTTCCTGGCTAGTTTTTCACTTTGGACACAAAAAAGTTTATTTTTATGTGGTTGAATTTTTTCAATATTTACTCTTGTAGCTTTAGAGCCATAGTTAGAAAGGTTTTTCCCACACTAACTTTAGAAAGGCGTTCTCCCATAGTGTCTTCAAAGAATTGTGTGATCTTTTTTCCCCCTCAAAGCATTTTTTCAAATATTGTGGTACAATATGACATCACATAAAATTTACCATCATAGCCATTTTATTTATTTTTTTAGAGGGAGAGAGAGAATCGTAAGCAGGCTCCACCCCTCGCACAAAATCCAACATAGGACTCAATCGCACAAACCTGAGATCATGACCTGAGCCAAAATCCAGTCAGATGCTTAACCGACTGAGCCACCCAGGTGCCCCCCCTTTTTAGCCATTTTAAAGCATACAGTTCAGTGGCATTAAGCACGTCCATGTTGTTGTGTGACCATCATCACTGCCCACCTCCAGAACTCTGCATATTCCCACAAACGGAAACCTGTCCCCATTAAACACTAACTCCCCATATCCCCCTCCCCCAGCCCCTGGTGCCCACCGTCTCCCTTCTGTCCTATGCATGAGACTCCTTTAGGGACCTCATATAACTGGTTGCACACAGTTCTTGTCTTTTTGTATTGGTTTTTATATTAGTTATGCCTCAAATAAAGTTTTTTTTTTT
>NW_023234385.1:0-2281 GCF_002007445.2 Ailuropoda melanoleuca | reverse complement strand
CCACACAGAACTATCCACATTACACAACAGAAATTCAGGATGGAGGGCAGGAGAGAGGGAGGTCAATGCATAAAGGACCTTTATAATCCAAAACACAGGGGAAATCCAGTGTTTCCAAGAATGTTTTTCTATCTCCTGCAGAAAGGAAACTTGGAATCCAAAGTAATGAAATTTATTGGAAAATGAGGGAGACATGTTTGCATACTTAGCTTGTGGCTCAGGCAGTCATCCCCTGAGACATTATTAAGTGTCACTCTTGGCTCCAACGGGCTCAATGGAAGGAAAACAGGGACATCCTGGGGATCTTATTTATTTGAGAGAGCAAAAGAGAGCAAGACAGAGTGCACGAGTGGGGTGAGGGGCAGAGGAAGATGCAGACTCCCCACTGAGTGGGGAGCTTGATGCTGGGTTTGATCCCTGGAGTCCAGGAGCCTGACTTGAGCTGAAGGCAGATGCTTAACCCACTAAGCCACCCAGGAAACCCAGGAAAATACTTTTANAATAAAAGTTTTATAGCGTAGCAGATGTAAATTGAAAATTTAAGTCTCCTATGTGTCCCTGCCAGGGGTATCCTTTTTTTTTGTTTTGTTTTGTTTTTTAGTTAGTTAACATACAGTACAGTATTGGTTTCTGGAGTAGATTTCAGTCATTCATCACTTATATACAACACTTATAGAATTCGGTCATTCATCACTTACATACAACACTTAGTGCTGATCTGTGTCCTCTTTCATACCCATCATCCATCTACCCAACCCCGACCCACTTTCCTCTATCAATCCACAGTGTGCAGAGCTGCCTTGGGCTCTGAAGGCTCTAGCATGAGCCATCGCCACGGCAACCTGATGATGAGGCAAACCTCCCCTTCCATTTCAACTGTCACTGTGAGCCGAGCCATGGCAGTTTAACAGATGTGAAGCCACCACGATGGGATATCNTGTCCTCTTTCATACCCATCATCCATCTACCCAACCCCGACCCACTTTCCTCTATCAATCCACAGTGTGCAGAGCTGCCTTGGGCTCTGAAGGCTCTCGCATGAGCCATCGCCACGGCAACCTGATGATGAGGCACACCTCCCCTTCCATTTCAACTGTCACTGTGAGCTGAGCAGTGGCAGTTTGACAGATGTGAAGCCACCAGGATGGGATATCTGAACTGTTTTATACAGGTATGTTTGCATCAATTTTCTGAATTCCTTCTCCCAGTTGGCTGCCTCACTTTTAGAGAAATTTGTTTCTTTTTTAAATTTTTCTTTTCATTTCCACACTCCAATTTGTCTACAGTTTCAGTTGAAAATTCTAGGTGTTCCGTATTAGTTAATTTTGATTTTTCAATGAAACTGGCTTCCTTAAATAGCTTCTAAATTCAGAAAAGTGGACTGTTTCTGAATGTCAGTTTTGTCCACACTCATACAGAGAGCACATGCAGGGAATACACCACACTGCTCTCGGTGGGTCAGGAGGGTCTTGATGCCATCCCAGCAACCCGTGATAGGGAAAGGACTTCCAGGTCAACTCTGCTCATTGTAGATAACAAAATCTGAAAGCAAGTGTGAGCAGTCCAAATCCAGAGCTTTACAGAAGGAGGAAAAAAAACAGCGACTTTTGACCGCCCCCGTGTCCCAACCCTGGGGCCCACGCTCCCCCTCTCCGTGCCCTCACCTCAGACCACCACACGGCTCCCTGCACTGCCTGCGGAATGGGACTGATGATCTGCTGGGGCCTAACCCTAACCCTAGGCCCAATGCTGAGGTGCCCCTCCCCAGGGGGCTATCAAAGCAGCTCTGGGGTTTGAGGACACCTGAACCCCAGCGCTGGACTCAGCCTGCCGCCGCACAGCCACCCGGACCCCTCGGGGCGCCACCGAGCATTCAGGGCAGGAGGACGGGCAGGGCCCCCTGAGCACCCAGCGACTTTTTTTTTCTTTGACTTTTTTTTTTAAATTTTTTTATTAGATTATGTTAGTCACCATACAGTACATCCCTGGTTTCTGATGTAAAGTTCTATGATTCTTTAGTTGCGTATAACACCCAGTGCACCATGCAATACGTGCCCTCCTTACTACCCATCACCAGTCTATCCCATTCCCCCACCCCCCTCCCTTTNTGAAGCCCTCAGTTTGTTTCTCAGAGTCCATAGTCTCTCATGCTTTATTCCCCCTTCTGATTACCCCCCTTTCTTTACCCTTTCTTCCCCTACTGATCTTCATGTTCTTATGTTCCATAGATGAGAGAAATCATATGATAATTGTCTTTCTCTGCTTGACTTATTTCACTTAG
>NW_023234384.1:0-977 GCF_002007445.2 Ailuropoda melanoleuca | reverse complement strand
CTTCCCTTCCCCTTCTCTAAGTTACATTTGTGTTGGCCCTATGCTTCAGTCACTTGCAGTGACCAAACCAAAATGCTACAGCATGCATGGCAAAGTGGGGGTACAGGATATTTGAAGGAAGACCTGTGCCAAGCAAGAATAACAAGGAAAATAAAGCTAGAGTGTTATACACACAGCCATAACTGCTAAGAAGCTGAAAAACACCAAATGGTAGTAATTCATATCTATTAGCATAGTGGGTGTTAATTTCATATGCTACAAACTGCAGTTATTAAGAAAGGTAGCTATCCGGAATTTTCTGTAGTTGGAGGAAACCCTCTCTTGGCCGCCATTTCCATAAGATGTTGGAAAACCACCTGGTCACTTCTGCATCAGTCAGTTTCTGAAATTCCATAACTTCATGGTGTTTTCCCCTTTCCCTTCTCTTATAACAAATGGATAGGACCCAGGCAAAAAGTGTTCAAAGTCAACTTTTAAAAAAACTCCATGCCAGCCAAATGTGACACATCTCAGGTTGCATTCAGCCTCCCGGTGAGCAGTTTGCCATCCTGGTCGTCATTTTGGAGGTTTTGAAGTAGGCTTATGCTTCTGCTATAGCCACACACACAAACGCACAAAAATCAAAGATCCAACAGACGTATATCTACCTCCAGATTCCAAGCCCTTCTCTGCTACACTTTAACAACTCTTCTCAACTACGTCTCTTCTATCCCTTTATCTCCCATTAAGATGTACCTGTCTACGCCTCTTTCTTTCCTTAGATTCCTGTGAGTGTTGGTAGACAGAATGGACTGTTTCTTTGTTTCAAGTAAAATATTTGAATCCACAAGAAACAAGCTTATTTTGAGTCCCTCCATGTACTTAACTAAGTTCTGCAGCAATTCATGGAAGACATGGTTCTTCCCTTTAGATAGAACAGCCTATGTGAAAAGTCTTTACAAATTGTAAAGCAGCCAAAAACACCTTTTTTTTTTTTT
>NW_023234383.1:0-977 GCF_002007445.2 Ailuropoda melanoleuca | reverse complement strand
TTTTTCCCCCCCCAAAAGGCTTTGGCTCCTATTTATGCAAGTCCTACAGGGAAGGACAATATTTTGAAGTTGTTACCTAACAGTTATCTAACACAACTGTTTGTACGTAGACAGCCCTATGGAATAAATATTACAGAGTGAACAAATTTGTAAGAGTTCCAGTTTACATCTTGGTGACTATATCATATCATTATGGTCCCATGGAGGATGGCTTATAAGAGCTCAAGAGACTCCAGAGTACTGAGAAACAGTCTGAGGAAGAAGTAGGAGGTACCATCAATTAGTAAAAAGGTAGAGACAAGGTAAGCTGGAAGGTTGGAATTTAATGTTACTCTACAAAATTTTTCCTAGTGACAACAGCAAATTGCAAAGGAGCACAGGACTGGAGGCAGAGGCTTCAGGGGTAGAGGGGTAGAGGACTTGTTCTCCTGACTATGAACTTAAAATAAAGATGATGATGATGATACTTACCTTATTGGGTTATGTGGATTCAAATCCCCATCCTAGTTTTCTCATCATTAGTTTCCAGTTTAGATATTGGAAACTCATTTTCCTTTGAAAAGTGTCCTTTTTCAAGGGCTACCCTTTGCTGAAATTTGTCTTAGAGTCAACTCACTGTAATTAAAGGCTTTTTGTTCTTGGTGCCCAACCCCTGGGCTGACTCTAGGGATTTAGGACCATTAAATGTAACAAATGTACAGTACTAACATGAGATGTTAGTTATGGGGCAAGCTAGATGAGGGCTCTATGGGAACGCTGTACTATCTTTGTAATTTTTCTTTAAATCTAAAACTGCCTAAAAATAAAGGCTTATTTTTTTTAAAGTTTATTAAGAAGAAAAAACAAGCAAGAATAATAGAAGAGATTTCCCAGGGGCACCTGGAGGGCTCAGTCAGTTAAGCATTTGATTCTTTTTTTTTTTTTTTAAAGATTCAATTTATTTATTCAACAGAGACAGAAACAGCCAGCGAGAGAGG
>NW_023234381.1:789-1210 GCF_002007445.2 Ailuropoda melanoleuca | reverse complement strand
CTGGACGCTCTGCTTTATTACCAATGAGAAGGGCGCTGAGTCCTCGAAAATCCTGAACCTTTTCATTCACGTTCCCTTACTCACGAGAGATGATGATTGTTGATATTTCCCTGGACTGTGTGTTGTCTCAGAGACCATTATGGGGCACTATCGTCAGGCTTCCGCGACCACTTTCCCTCATGTTTCCCTATTCACGAAGGGTGATGATAGTGCTAAGACGGTCCCTGTACGGTGTTGTTTCTGACGGACGTGTTTTGGGCCTTTTCGTTCCATTGCCGCCAGCAGTTTTGACAGGATTTCCCCAGGGAGCAAGCATTTCGTTGGAAGTGGGTTTTGGCCGAATTGTCTTTCTCAGTGCTGTGTTCGTCGTGTTTCACTCACGGTACCAAAGCACCTTGATTCCTGTTCCACCTTCCATAAG
>NW_023234381.1:475-770 GCF_002007445.2 Ailuropoda melanoleuca | reverse complement strand
TCGTGACTTCAAGGGCTTTCCCCTCACACTTTGTTTCTTGGTTCTAAGGGCTGGATCCTCCCCAGGCCCCTCCACCCAATGTGGTTTCGGGGACCCCAGTGAAAAGGCTGCTGTTCGCTGGAGGTGTTTTCCTGGACGCTCTGCCTAATTACCAATGAGAAGTGCGCAGAGTCCTCGAAAATCTGGAAGGTTTTCATTCATGCTTCCATACTCACGAGATATGATGATCGTTGATATTTCCCTGCACTGTGTGGGGTCTCAGAGACCACTATGGGGCACTCTCGTCAGGCTTCCG
>NW_023234381.1:0-308 GCF_002007445.2 Ailuropoda melanoleuca | reverse complement strand
TTGGAAGCGGGTTTTGGCCGAATTGTGTTTCTCAGTGCTGTGTTCGTCGTGTTTCACTCACGGTACCAAAGCACCTTGATTCCTGTTCCACCTTCCATAAGGGTGTCGTGACTTCAAGGGCTATCCCCTCACAATTTGTTTCTTGGTTCTAAGGGCTGGATTCTCCCCAGGCCCCTACATCCAATGTGGAATCGGGGTCCCCAGTGTAAAGGCCGCTGTTCGCTGGAGTTGTTTTCTTGGACGCTCTGCTTTATTAGCAATGAGAAGGGCGCTGAGTCCTCGAAAATCCTGAACCTTTTCATTCATGC
>NW_023234380.1:0-976 GCF_002007445.2 Ailuropoda melanoleuca | reverse complement strand
GTTTCATTCTTTTGCATGTAGCTGTCCAATTTTCCCAGCACCATTTATTGAAGAGACTGTCTTTTTTTCTAGGTATATTTTCTAAACTACTTAGAAACAAATTACAGAGAAGGACAAATTTCTTTTGGAGGGATGGAGGAAAGATGGGTTTGGAAATTGCCCATCTATGTTTCTGTAGAAGGACAGTACAACAAAGTTGATGCGTGTGTTTGTTTTTAGCAAGTACACATCATCTTCTGTTCTAAGAATCACGCATCACGCTCCTGCATCTAAACTGTTGTAGTCAGGATGTTCTGGTGAAAGACTTGACACTGATCTGCAAGTGGGGACATACGGGCCCTTGGCCTGATTCTACCACCACTTGCCCAGTGACCCCGTTAACAATTACATATTCTCTGGGCTTTATTTTCCTCATTTATAAAATAAAAACACATAGCTATACGGTACCAGTGTTCCTCCAACTGCAACAGCAAGGCAGAGAACCTTCTCTCTGCCTAAGACCATGAAAGGCTCATCCACCACACGATTTTGGAGCACTTCTACTATGAAAAAATACGACCAGTCATTTTAAGTTGCTTAATTAAATTAACAAGTTACAAAATAAAATAGAATCACAATCCTGAGTGCTCGCATCCATTAAGAACTCAGCTGTGAGCCAACAAAGGACTATGACCTAGATTTGCCATGAGTGGTCATTTTCTTCATTATACATCCTGTCATCCACTCCTAAGCAGTATCAGACAAGGGAGCACATGTCCAAAAAGAATTATGGAAGAAAAACAAATTTGGAAAGAACACTCCACTAACAATCTTATTTTTCCCCCTTTTTTCTTTTTTTTTCAAACTGGAAGAGGAGTGTCTTTAATTTAGGAGAACATGTGCTACAATTCATGGGATTTTGGTTTTGTTTTGCAGGACACTTTGAGAATAGTAAAGAAATCGCCTTTCCATTCTAAAATTCTATTTTTTTTTTTTT
>NW_023234379.1:0-976 GCF_002007445.2 Ailuropoda melanoleuca | reverse complement strand
GTAACCTTTGGCACCTTTCTTGCCTTTCGGCCCAGTTACATTTCTTTGCCCACCAGGCTCTCCAATTTCGCCATCATCCCCTTTTGGCCCAGGATGGCCTTTGGTGCCATTGACCCCACGGCCACCTCTGATTCCAGGATCTCCTGGGGCACCAGGATAGCCATCTGTCCCATTTCCTGGTGGTCCATCATCTCCCCTATCACCCATCAAGCCAGGGTTTCCAGTTATTCCAGGTGGTCCAACCTGCCCTTTAGTGCCCTCCGGTCCAGAAGGTCCTTCATCTCCTCTAAATCCCTTAGGTCCAGGCGCACCTACTGTACCTGGGTCTCCTGGTGGTCCAAAAGGTCCTTCACGGCCTTGTTCTCCCGCTGGACCTAGTTCACCCTTTTCTCCTTTGGGTCCACGAGCCCCAGGGACACCTCGTAACCCTTCAGATCCAGGGCTACCCCTCTGTCCAGGACTACCATCAGGACCAGGACTTCCCTCATCTCCCCATTCTCCTTTTTCACCTTTGGCTCCCACATCTCCAGGCACACCCTTTTCGCCAGAAGGCCCATCTTTTCCTTGCGAGCCTGGACTTCCTTTGGGCCCTGGGTCTCCCTTTATCCCTTTGAGTCCATAAGAACCAGAATCCCCTTTTTGTCCAGGAGGTCCTTGTAAGCCGTCAAACCCAGGAGATCCTTTGCATCCTGGCAGCCCATGATATCCTTGTTCACCCTTCCTGCCGTCAACGCCATCAATGCCACGCTTGCCCTTCTCTCCCTTGCCTCCTTTGGCACCTCTTGAGCCCTTGTCCCCTCGGCCACCCTTTTCTCCCTTCATTCCCTGGTAGCCAATAGGTCCTGGGTCACCTGGCTTTCCGGGATCTCCAGCTTCTCCTTTTTCTCCTGGCAAGCCAGGTCTCCCCCTTTCTCCCTCATCTCCTAGGTCCCCAATCGGTCCTGGGGGTCCTCGAGGAGGCTGGCATTCATAGGAA
>NW_023234378.1:0-976 GCF_002007445.2 Ailuropoda melanoleuca | reverse complement strand
TGAATTCCAACTAACATTCCTCAAAGAAAGAATTTAAAAACAGAGCTCTTCTGTAGAAATACCTGAAGAACACTAACTTGGGAAGCGGCAATCAGTAGCCTTAGAGAGGGGCCTTAATAGGTATCTTTGCAAGGATTTCACACACACTCCAAATCAGAGCCCGGGACAAGGGCTTATAAATGGACAGTTTATTTAGAACATGATCCCTTGGAGCAGAAGCAGGGATGAGGGCAAGTGCATCTAGGGAGGAGAGAGAGCCAATACAAGGGTGCATTATGGAGGAGGCTGTTGCTATGGGCAACCCGTGCTCAATCCAAGGGGACGTTCCAAGGCACATATGGAATGCTTATCAGAATTGTCCCTCCAAGGGTTACAAGGGAGAAGCATTGGCCCATCAGTTCCTATTGCCCTTTGGTTAAGGGCTGCCCCATGGGGCTTAACTTTGCTACCCTTCTGAATTGTGCCTGTGTGAATAGCCTGCGGTTTCTTTAACCACCCCAAGCCATGCATTCGACAAGCCCTGCGGCAGAAAAGGAAGAAGATACCGCACAGGCTTGGAGCTTGCTGTAGCCATAACAAGAGTTAGAAGTGAGACACAGAGGACATGAATCAGTGCACAAGAAGCATCTGAGCGTCAGCATATTAGTCAGGAGAGGCCTGGTTTGGCTGCAGTAACAAAAAATCCCACCTTCTTGATACTTAGCACTTGAAGTGCATTATGTGATTTAATCTTCAAAAATATCCGGCAAGATCGATAGTATTATCAACTTCACTGATGAGCAAACTCAGCAGAGAGAGGCAACCTGATTTGCCCAAAGTCACTTACCTAATTGCAGGTAAGACCAAGATGCAAACCCAGGGATGAGTGACTATAAAGCCTGTGTTTCTAATAATGTGCTTGGCAGGAGCTCAGGCAGAGAGGAGGAGCTTTAGAGTCACAAATATTGGTCTAAATTTTACTTGAAAATACTTCGCA
>NW_023234377.1:0-976 GCF_002007445.2 Ailuropoda melanoleuca | reverse complement strand
GATCCATTCATCATTTGGTAACATGTTATTTACCCTCCATGGATTTGTGGTCTTTCCACATTTTTTTCTTGTGGATGATTTCTAGTTTCATAGCATTGTGGTCAGAAACAGTGCGTGACATGACTTCCCCTATTTTTAATTTGTTGAGACTTGTTTTGTGGCCTAATAATGTAATCTATTCTGGAGAATGTCCCATGTGTGCCTGAAAAGAATGTGTATTCTGCTGTTTTAGGATGGGATGTTCTGAATATATCTCTTAGATCCATCCAGTGCGTCAGTCAATGCCACTGCTTCCATGTTGATTTTGTTTAGATGATCTGTGCATGGATGTGAGTGGGGTGTTAAACTCCCCTAGTATTGTTGTATTATGATCGATTACTTCCTTTATGTTTGTTATTGGGCTGCTTTATGTACGTGGGTGCTCCGTGTTGGGTGTGTAAATATTTGCAATTATTTTATCTTCTTGTTGGTTAGGCCCCTTTATGATTAGGTAGTACCCTTCGTTGTCTCTTGTTACAGTCTTTGTTTTAAAGTCTGTTTTGTCCAATATAAGAATTGCTACCCAGGTTTTCTTATCATTTCTATTTGCATAATGAATACTTTCCCATCCCTTCATGTTCAATTTTCATGTGTCCTTAGCTCTGAAATGCGTCTCCTATAGGCAGCACATAGATGGGTTTCGTTTGTTTTTGTTTAATCCATTCCACCATCTGATATCGTTTGTTTGATGTCCATTTACATTCAGAGTATTTATAGATAAGTGTGTATTTATTGCCATTTTGTTACTTGCATTATGGTTTTTGTAGTTCTTCTGTGGTCCTTTCTTGCTGTCTTCTGTCACAGTTAGTTGGCTTTCTTTAGCGACATACTTGGATTCCTTTCTTTTTATTGTTTGCATATCTGTTACTGGTTTTTGATTTGTGCTTGCCCTTCGGTTTATGGACAACATCTTACATCCTGTGCGTGTACCGGTCTA
>NW_023234376.1:0-976 GCF_002007445.2 Ailuropoda melanoleuca | reverse complement strand
TGAGTAAGGAGTGGACAGACCTTGGCTCCATACCAGGAGCCCAGGATCATGACCGGGGATGAAGGTAGATGCTTAACCAACTGAGCCACCCAGGCGCCCTAACAAAAACAAAACCATTTTTAAAAGATAAAAGTAGAAAGACAGACCATCACAGAAAGCAAAAGAAAACTTCCTATGAAGTGTAATTAATACAATCAGCCACAGGAGATCATATTGCATCATTAAAACAAGAAGAAAATGTTATAGATAACATCAACCAGAAAAACATTAAAGAGCTTTTGGAAATTATGTCAAGCAAATATAGAGATAATGGGCCAGTAACAGAAAAAGATGACTATCCAAGGATTACTGGAGGATATCTAATAGCCAAATAATATGGTATCAAGAGGAAATAACATGGGAAACAGAGAAGAGGAAATTATCAAAGTAGCAAGACAAGATAATTTCCTAGAAAGGATGTCTGTCTTAATGAAGGACAAGTACAATGAAATAAAAAGACAAATAGATTCGTAGAAGGATGTAATATCAGAGCATTTTAGACAACAGGGCAAAATGAATATCCTTAAATTTTCCAATGGAAAATGTTGATATAAAATTCATCAATACTCAAATGAGATTGGGCTTTTAAATAACAATACTGGAATTTAGAAGACAATAGATCAATACCTTCAAAGTCTGAGAAAAAATAATTTTCACCTTTGAGTTCTAGACACAGTCCAGTGATCACATGTAAGAATAAAATAAATTATTTTCAGATGTGCAAAGTTTAAAAATTTTTTCTCCTGAAAAATCAGGAAACTGCTAGAAAATATGCTCCAACAATATAATGACATAAAGGAGGAAAATGGGATTCAACATAAAAAACCAGTTATTTGATTTCTTGACTGTGTGTAATATACATATTGAGAGTTAATTAGCAATACTCTTGATCAGTGTGAGAAGACTTAGAGATTCTATGAAACTTGTAAGTTTTTTT
>NW_023234375.1:0-976 GCF_002007445.2 Ailuropoda melanoleuca | reverse complement strand
TTAGTCACCATACAGTACATCATTAGTTTTTGATGTAGTGTTCCATGATTCATTGTTTGCTTATAATACCCCGTGCTCCATACAATATGTGCCCTCCTTAATACCCATCACCGGGCTAACCTATCCCCGCAACCCCCTCCCCTCTAAAACCCGCAAATTGTTTCCTGGAGTCCTTAGTTTCTCACGGTTTGTCTCACCCTCTGATTACTAATAAATAACTTTTGTCATCACAATTAAAATAAAATTTAAACCTAAAAATCTGGAAATTTTGAATGAATATTAAACATTCAAGATTCAGACTTACACTAAGTTCACACATGATTTTAATAGAAATATGCCAAAATGGACATTCTATATCAATATTTTGTCATTGTGAACACTTCTTAGGTTCTAATATTAAGGCAACTAATTTAGAAGTAAATATTCCTTATTGGTATTTTAAAAAATCAGTGATTGTTACTTATTTTAAACTTTAAATGTATTGCTGTCAAAAATGATCGTGTATTTTTCTGACATTTAAAATGTCACAATCATTTTGGAGAATAGGAGGACAATTATAAACTCTGGACAAAATATAAAATAAAACTACCTGAGGACTCTGCTGAGTAAATAAATATAGGGAGAATTTGGAAAGGAGGTCAGTCTTAAAGGAAGTGACCACATAACGATGTTTCCTGTTTTAGAGCACAGGTAGTTAAAATCCAGTAGAAAATATAACTGTATTTTACGTTGGAAGAACCTCCCTCCACCCCAACAAAGGAGTCTGGGAATCAGGGTTGCCAAAGAGTGACCAGGAAACCCTAGGGAAGAAAGAAACTAAATTCTCTGTATGAGTTTGTCAAGATTATATACATTTTCAGAGAAAAAATGAAAGTAGTCTGATTTGAGATCTGAGCTTCTTTTTGTTTTTTTTTAAAGATTTTATTTATTTATTTGACAGAGATAGAGACAGCCAGCGAGAGAGGGCACACAAGCA
>NW_023234374.1:0-976 GCF_002007445.2 Ailuropoda melanoleuca | reverse complement strand
GCCTAAAACTTGCTCCAACAACATCAGCCATCCCGGGGCCAAGGAAACAAAGAAGAATGCATGAAAGCAAAATGGGCCTGCCGTGAGGAAAGTCTTGCTTATGTTCTTCTGGTGGCAAAAGCATTTGGACAAAGAGCTTAATAAGAGAAAATGAACGGCTTTAGAATGAGTTTATCGCTCACAAAGCTACCGCAGGCTTTGTGGTGGTATTTGAAAATTAAGTTAACGTTAATTTAACATTAAAACAAGGGATTTAATGGAGGCTGAAGAATAAATTAGGCCTTTGAATGAGATATCTAAAATCCATTTTAACATGCAAGACAATGTAAAATAATTGCATTTAAGCAATTAGTTAAAAAAAAATTTTTGCTTTTTCGGTCCCTTTCCAGCATTCAAGATGTGCAGGCGAGGATGTGGTGGGGCCTCTGGTGCGAAATTCCCGATTTCCCTGGGTTTTCTGGTAGGAGCCCTTATCAACTGTGCTGACAGCACAGGAGCCTAAAATCTGTATATCATCTCTGTGATGGGGATCGAGGGACCACTGAACACACGTCCTGCTGCGGGTGGGGTGACGTGATGGCCACAGTGAAGAAAGGCAAGCCAGAGCTTGGAAAGAAGGGACATCCAGCAGTGAGAAATTGGATAACGAAAGTCACGCAGGAGAAAAGATGGTGTATTTCTCTATTTTGAAGATAACGCAGTTACTATGAACTGTTGTTCCTAGTCAACAATAAAGGCGAGAGATTTTGTTATCATGGGACCAGCCGCGAAAGACTATGCAGACTCATGGCCCAGGATCGCATCCAGTGCTGGCCCCACTGCAGGATTCCCTGGTGTGTTTGTTTAAAAAAATGGAATAATGTTATTTGTTCCCCCTAAAATAATAAAAATAAAAATAAAAAACATTTTATTATAATCATGCATTCACAAAATAGTTATGAAGGAAGATCTAGGGTCCACTATAGCACTCTCAATA
>NW_023234373.1:492-615 GCF_002007445.2 Ailuropoda melanoleuca | reverse complement strand
TTTGTATGTCTTCATTGGAAAAGTGTCTGTTCATGTCTTCTGCCCATTTTTTTATTTGTTTATTTGTTTCTTGTGTATTGAGTTTGAGAAGTTATTTGTAGATCTTGGATACCAGTTGTTTAC
>NW_023234373.1:0-178 GCF_002007445.2 Ailuropoda melanoleuca | reverse complement strand
TGAGAGAGTGGTCAAGTTTCATTCTTTTGCATGTAGCTGTCCAATTTTCCCAGCACCATTTATTGAAGAGACTGTCTCTTTTCCACCGGATGTTTTTTCTTGCTTTATCAAAGATTAGTTGCCCAAAAAGACGAGGGTCCATTTCTGGGTTCTCTATTCTGTTCCATTGGTCTATGTG
>NW_023234372.1:0-976 GCF_002007445.2 Ailuropoda melanoleuca | reverse complement strand
GTTAGATGGTTGGTCCCAAAGGAGGCAGAGAGACTACGGTGTTCACTAGTGTCTTCCCAGGGAGCCAAGAAGAATACTGACCCCAAACTGGACCATGTACACCTCACTAGCAAGAACTGCTTTTAGCAGAAGACCAAACTATGTGTATTTCAACTTCGCTGGCACCCGGATAGTACCTGTCTTTGAGAGGCTGAAGACAAAAGCTTGCAGCTCTGTCTTCTCTGCACTCGGAGCTGCTCTCCTACCCCTCATCCCCTCGATGTGTTGGTTTGTGCAAAGTTGGTCTGTACACCCTTCTTGGTCAGGAGCACCTCTCAGCTCTTGGGGCGATTGCTTTCTGCAATGGTGCTAAACGCCCCAGAGACACTGAGAGATGAGAGCATCTGCAGCTTGACAGCCCCATGTCCGCTGACCTCACGGAGTCCCAATCCCAGCTGCTGAACCATGGCCATTTCAAGGCACATTGACAGAGCATTCAAGTTCCATGGGCATAGTTCAGTGCCACGGTGGGGGCGGCTGGCTCTCGGGCTATGCTTGGGGCTGTGTTTGGGAGCCTCATCACTGGCTATGCCAGGAACCTGCCTCTGAAGCAAAGGCTCTTCTCCTACACTGTTCTGGACCTACACTTTCAGAGGCCAACGGGCTCTTTTGCCTTGTCTCTGGTGCCTTCTTTCATCCTCTGTGCCATGGGAAGGAGCGGTCTCTACCTCCTGGGGGTCTTTCTTCCGGGTCTCCTCTGCCCCGTACATTACTTTTCCTATACCTCCCGCGGCACCCTGAGGAAAGTGGTTGGCTCAGGATTTCACAGAGGGTAGACAAATAAATACGGCATTAAGAAAAGCAAAGATGGCCGATGTCCATTTGATGACAGTTTCTAGGTACCCAAATCTTAAGAAATGCCAGCTCTGCATTCTGACAGAGGCTAAGCACATCTATCACAATTTTATCCTCAGAAGGAGGTAGGTAACCACAGGGG
>NW_023234371.1:0-976 GCF_002007445.2 Ailuropoda melanoleuca | reverse complement strand
TAACACTTTTTTTTTTTTTTTTTTTGCTCTGGGCCAGGGAAAACGGAGTGGGCTCAGACAGTGGACTCCTGGTTTAACCAGGCAGCTGACCCCTGTTGTGAAAAGTCACTAGCCAGTTCAGTGTCAGGGTAAAGAGCCTAGAGGAGGGAGCCCGCAGTAGAAGATGGAAACATTTTTTGGCTTCTTGCTCCTCTGGCCAGATGAAGATGCAGGAAGACTGTGGGCAGGCACACCTGCCCAAGGGGTAGGGAGAACGGGGGTTTTGGTCTTGGCTCCTTCCAGCAGGGAAAGCCACCGAGAGACTGATCCAGCCAGCAGAAGCAGCCTTGCAGACCCGATGCAGCGTGCCCATAGAAGGATGCAGTCCAGAAACAGCCTCCTGTGTGCACTTAGGAGCTAAGAGGGCCAGTGGTATCCACCCATCCCAGCCTCCTCTCCCAGTCCTGTGTGCCCCGGAGGCCTGAAGGGATTTCACAATAAGCAGCCCCTCCCAGCCTACAACGCCAGTCCCTGCTCATTCACCTGTTAGCAAATGGCCCTGTGAAGAAGGCAACGGATCAGAATACAGCTCTGAAACCCCAAGTCCCGTATTGTTATACACTCGCTCCTCACAGTGCCTGTTCCCTGCTCAAAGTCACCTGGAGGCTCTCCCCCAGCCAGGGGCACAAGATCGGGCCGCAGGTCCCCACCAGAGTGCGCAGATGGCAGGCAGGAAGCACCTGGTCCAGGCCGGGGGTTATGGAGGAGTCCTGCCTCCGCGCTCTTTGGCCAACAATTCCCTCCTCGTCTCTCTGTAGGCAGAAGACCCAGGCTCCAGAAAGCAGGTTTAAGTCCCCAGACAGGACATCCAGACATCCATGCATCTCTGGGAAGGCTCACAGCAAGCAGACGGCTCTGACCGCTCAGCAAAGAGTAGGGAGTGCCACTCTGCATGCAAACTTGTCACGAGCTGTTCCTTCGATCCGGATGGGGGGGG
>NW_023234370.1:1617-1831 GCF_002007445.2 Ailuropoda melanoleuca | reverse complement strand
ACCCTTGGTACACTCTAAAAGGACACAGAGTAAGTGTCAGTCCGTTGTTGGTCCTACTCGGGAATTACTGCGTGATCACTGTTGATATGGACACGGGACAAGACTGTATGGGAGTGAGTGTTTAAGAAGCATGGGCTGAGCTGCTGCTGGGCCATTCTCCTTGGTGGGTGAGGAAAAGCAAACAAGAGGATGAGGAAACGAAAGAGAAACAGAC
>NW_023234370.1:0-1412 GCF_002007445.2 Ailuropoda melanoleuca | reverse complement strand
GGTGCTCTATCTCATGAATGACTCAGAGAGCTCTGCTTGACTTGAACGACAGAACAGTGGAGATGGATGTGGTTGGTTAAACAGCATGCAGTTGCCAATGGCAAGATTTGATTCCTTCTGATGGTTGAGTAATTTACAATGTATCTATATTACAAACTGAGGGCTGCTGAAGGGGGGGTTGGTGAGGGATGTGGTTGGTTTAACAGCATGCACTTGCCAATGACAAGATTTGAGTCTTTCAACAGTTGAGTAATATTCCCGTATATCTAGAGAACACACTGAGGCTGCTGAAGTGGGGGGATGGGGTAATTGGGTGATGGGCCTTAAGGAGGGCACTTGATGGAATGACAACTGGCTGTTACCGCAACAGATGAACCACTAACTTCTACCCCTGAAACTACTAATACAGTATATGTTACCTAATTTGAATTGAAATTGAAAAAGAAAAGCCTGCAGTTGGCTATTGGTGAGCCCCCTTCTTCATGGAAGGAGATGCAGAGAAGAGAAGCAGCAAAGAAGGGAGAAACAGAGTCCTGGCTTTGCCATTGAAGGCAAAGGTACACCTGAAACGAATGGAATATGGTGTGTCAACTCAACTACTTCCATTAAAAAATAATAATGATGAAAAATAAAGACACCCTAAAGACAGAAGATAGTCCAAAAATTTAAAAATATGAAATAAATAAAAATAACATCATAAATCTTATGGTATTTTTCCGTCCAGTGTGTGTCTCGTGTATGTGTTCACTGAGTCAGGTGGCTCTCCGTGCTAGCAGTAGTCATCCACTAATGGGATGGTCCTTTACAGTGGGAGGCCTGGGTTCCTACCAACGTCCTCTACCCCAGCTCTGTAAGAGAGGTGCAGGAAAAACAGTGGACCCTGGGTTAGTAACCAAATGTTAATTTGAGTTCTTATTTGTCCTTGTTGCTTGGATGTGTCATTGCCAGCACTGGAGGCTTTCTGGGGCTCAGGGGGATCATGCAATCAAAGAGCACTAAACTATCTCTTGATTCCCATTTGGGGCCAGCCGCTGAGAAGTGACCCAACACTGAGAGAGATTTACCAGGTTTTTCAATGTTGTGCCTCCCAGTCTCAAAATCTGTGAGCTGGACAGACAGTTTGGACCTTCTGTGTACTTTTCACAATAAGGGCTAGGCCCNCTAGGCCCAAGTCTGCCCTCCATGTGACCACTGAGGCCACCTCATAATCGTAGACAGTACTTGGGATCTCTGTAGACTCATGCAGTTCAGATATATACACAGGCCTTGGAAAGATCCTGCATGGTTTTTGTTGAGCCCATGGCTCAGAGCTATGCTTGTCAGTGTGGTAAGTGCAGTTTTGTATTTCAGAGTAGCAGCATGGGCCCAGCCATCTGGGTTCACATTTTGGCATTTCCACTTAAGAGCTTGTA